>NW_019193965.1:0-118 GCF_002260705.1 Seriola dumerili
ACCATCCTCATCCAACCACCCTCTAATATCTCTTTATACATTTCTTATTTCCATCTCCTCCTTCTTGGGGAATAACAGTAGTAGACAAATATTCATCTTCACTTTCACTGATTTCTGT
>NW_019193966.1:0-136 GCF_002260705.1 Seriola dumerili
AAGAGGAAATGCAATGCAAGAGAGTCGCTGGGAAATAGAACGTGTGGAAACAGTGGCATGCTCTGAAGAGTTGATGCTGCAATGACTCGCATCAAGAGACCACCAATGCGGGCTCACATGGAAAATCAAAGCAGGG
>NW_019193967.1:0-148 GCF_002260705.1 Seriola dumerili
ACAGCATGGCCACATTGTTCTGAGAAGGAAAGAGGAGTCCATGCAGTCTTTGTCACCAAACTACAGAAATATCTCTAGTCTAACCTTGGGTCATATGAATATTCATTTCAAGCAGGTTAAACTCCATCTTTACAAGTTCTTACCATTG
>NW_019193968.1:0-107 GCF_002260705.1 Seriola dumerili
AATGGAAAAGTTATTTGCTCCATAGATGAGGATGTTCCTTTCGCTTTATCACCATCCTTACAAGACAAAATGTATTCACTAGTGACCAAATCTCCTCTGGACAGAGA
>NW_019193969.1:0-151 GCF_002260705.1 Seriola dumerili
GCACCCTTCAGAGGTCTACAAAGGTGTGGCCCTTCGTCGTGCAATGAATCTTAGGGGTCGGGTCACGAAGGACTCAATAGTTCGAGCCTTCGTTGCCCAGGAAAAGAAGGATGGGTTTCTTGACCGCATTTGAAGGAGGCTTGTAGCCATC
>NW_019193970.1:0-116 GCF_002260705.1 Seriola dumerili
GGTGTGGTGATTTTTACAAATATTTCTTACATTGCTATAAAAAGTTTATTATTATTTCATTATTAATAAAAAAAATATGACATTATGTAAACACTAAACAACACAATGAACTGCTA
>NW_019193971.1:0-146 GCF_002260705.1 Seriola dumerili
AGTTTGGTTAGAACATGGAAACGAAATGGAGGGAACCATACTGGATGTCTGGATTGATATTCCGGGAAAATTGTAAGGTGGCCAAAGACAAAGGTCAAGTATTGCTCTGACCATCACGTGGTCCCCGAGGAGGACTGGGAAAAATC
>NW_019193972.1:0-117 GCF_002260705.1 Seriola dumerili
AGCTAGCATTAGCATTAGCTTCATTTTTTTCTCCTGATGGTAATGGCGGTACGTGTGCGCGTACAGTATATAAAGCTGCCTCCTCCTCCAGACAATGAACAGCATGGCCCCTCATCC
>NW_019193973.1:0-110 GCF_002260705.1 Seriola dumerili
GGCTAGCAGTGACTGGATATGCTCCATGGCAATGCTAACAGTTAGCCAGCTAGCGACAGCAACATTTACTGAACAAGTTAGCTAACATTATCATGCTACTGTAGCCAGCC
>NW_019193974.1:0-109 GCF_002260705.1 Seriola dumerili
AGAAAAGAAAATCCAGCTTCTTTTTAATCAATATTCCCCGATGCAAACAAGAAATCAACAACAATTATTGTATTGTATTGTATAGAATATATTGAATTGCAACTATTCT
>NW_019193975.1:0-164 GCF_002260705.1 Seriola dumerili
GACCAATCAGAGATGATGATAAATCAGTAACGTCTGAATCAATGTCCGTCTGTCAGAGGGGCCACAGCTGACTGACAGGTTTATTATTGATCAGAATATTGATCCTCTGACAGAGTCTGAATCATAACTGAGGTATTGATACCAGTCAGAGTCTGAGACACAAC
>NW_019193976.1:0-150 GCF_002260705.1 Seriola dumerili
GTTGTTTTGTTTTGTTGTGGATGTCCATGTTTTTTTTTCCTCACTATTTTTGTAAATAAAAGCACAGAACTTCAATCTACTCAAGCCAGACTCACAGAATCACTCTATTTCGTTTCTTTCCACCGCTGTAGGAGGAGTATATCCCAACTC
>NW_019193977.1:0-159 GCF_002260705.1 Seriola dumerili
GTCCATTTGGACTCTGTAAGGTCTCGTCCACAGCTCTCTCGTAGAAGAGTTTGGATTTGTCACTAAACAGTTCAGACCACCATGAGGTTGATGTTTCTTCTGACAGCAGATTGACTCCAAAGGTGATGAAGGTCAGATGGACATGAAGAGCAGCCAGAA
>NW_019193978.1:0-176 GCF_002260705.1 Seriola dumerili
TGCCATACTATACTATGACGTTTTTTGACATTTTTGTGCAATACTATACAATGACGTTTTTTGGCATGTTCAAAACTTACTGTACTATGTTGTTACATTCTTTTCCATACTATGCCGTTTTTATGACCTTTTATGCTTTAATATACGATGACGTTTTTTTGACATTTTATGCCATA
>NW_019193979.1:0-129 GCF_002260705.1 Seriola dumerili
CATGCTAACGTGCTCAGAATGACTAGGCTAACATGCTCAGGTGTAGCAGGTGTAATGTTTATCATGCTCACTATTTTAGCTAAGTATGTTAGAATGCTAATTAGCATGAGATGCGAGGTACAGCTGAGG
>NW_019193980.1:0-107 GCF_002260705.1 Seriola dumerili
CTATGATGTTTTTTGGCATTTTTTGCCGTGCTATACTATGACATTTTTCATGCCTTGCTATACTGTGATGTTTTTGATGTTTTTTGCCTTACTATACTATGACGTTT
>NW_019193981.1:0-117 GCF_002260705.1 Seriola dumerili
CTGCTTTACCCGGGCATGCCGTGACTCAAAAGATGTTCTAAGTGAAAGTCAGCGAAAAACCTGCGCGGACCTGTGACTGAAATATCTTCACTGTTCATTCATTCACTGTTTAAAAAC
>NW_019193982.1:0-133 GCF_002260705.1 Seriola dumerili
AGTTGTTGTTACTTTTTTAATTTTAATTTCTATTAGAAAAATGTGTTTATATGTTACAAAGTAAGAAATAAAAAAAATACAGTTTTTATTTTTATTTTTTAACTTTTTATTAAATTTTTTCCATTATTCCACA
>NW_019193983.1:0-126 GCF_002260705.1 Seriola dumerili
TTGTCATCCCTAGAGTCAGGCTTACCTTGAGAGGCAGCTAGTTTCCTCATAAGTGAGAATCCCTCTTTTCAAACTCCAAACTGTTCAATTGTGGACGAACCGTAAGGGTTTGGACCAATCAGCGAC
>NW_019193984.1:0-730 GCF_002260705.1 Seriola dumerili
TATATACAGTATTTATACTGTATATTTAAATAAAACACCACTGGGCAGGCCTCTTGGTTCACTATGACAGACATATTTATCAACTCTAACTACATTATGCTGCTTGGATATGATTTTCAGATTATAGATGCATGTTGTAAATATAAATTAGGCTACTTTCTTTATATACCTATTTCAGAGTGTGGGATATGTTCAATCTCAGAAAAGTCTGCCTGAAACAACGAAATGGCATCAGTTTGGAACTTAACTGCATCACCCTACAGAAAACCTGACGATATAAACACTTGACTTCAACTTTTGTCAGTGTAGAGGTTTGTTGCTCAAAGGTTTTATTGCAGTGACATCTTTTAACGACCAAAGTTTGGGTTTTTGGACAGAGCAGCTATTGAAAAAATGCCTCATTGCATTTGGTTAAATGCATTTAGTTAGACAGCACTGAGAAGAGGCCCAAAGGTAAACCATGTGGGAGCAGAGTCCTGTAGGGATTCACTTCCCCAAAACCAGACTCACATTCATAATAATCTTTCAACAATCAGAGTTAGAACCACAAACCAGTTCATAATGAAATCTACAGGCTACACACTCAGTTAAAATTTCTCATTTAAAAAATTTAAAAAGCAACTTTACTTTCAATTCCTTTTTGCTTTAGAACACACTACATTGTAGTTGTAAGCAGATGTAAGCATTTGTTAATATATTTGTTAACAACTATGAATGCTGCTGTGAACAT
>NW_019193985.1:0-185 GCF_002260705.1 Seriola dumerili
ACACATACATATCCTAATACAATAAATGATCCACATATGTACACAGAATCTATTGTAAAAGTTTAATTGTTGTACACACCTTAATACATACACACTTTTCACAGTGTTAGCAGGACTTGTGTTGGTGTCTAATGAACATTCTGTTATTATTTTCTACAGTGAAATATGTCACTCTTGTTGTGTTC
>NW_019193986.1:0-124 GCF_002260705.1 Seriola dumerili
TACAACTCTGAGTCCTGCCACATCCAGAAATACTCGGATTACACAGCTATAATGGTGCGTATCAGGAACGGACAGAAAGAGGAGCACAGGGATCTGAAGATGGCCTTCAGTGAATGGAGCAACA
>NW_019193987.1:0-908 GCF_002260705.1 Seriola dumerili
TTGTGTGAATGTTTCAGTCTTTGTTCATCAACCCCAGGAGAACCATTTTGCTCCCAGCAGTAAACAGTTGGAAGATTTTTCCATCTTCCAAA
Organism: Seriola dumerili; assembly: GCF_002260705.1. NCBI lineage: Eukaryota > Metazoa > Chordata > Actinopteri > Carangiformes > Carangidae > Seriola > Seriola dumerili. Next base: position 93 of record NW_019193987.1, read on the forward strand.
CTGAAGTTTAGTTTGTTTAGTTTAGTTGCATTTTTCATTTTGCATGATCACTCCTTTCTCACTGAATTTCATTTGCATATCTATGACTGGATGCACACAATACCTTCAGATTGTATTCAAGAGCACTGACGTTTCAGTACATGGAGTTACAGCCCGATTCTCGATGAGAGGCTTTTGTCAACTCACTCCACAAAATATCCAACAGATACAAAGATTAAAAGAAAAAAGTGGACTTAGTCATTTTTTTATTGTTCATTTTAAAAGGCACCTGAGAGGCAATTCGTCATGTGCGGTCATAAGCATTGTGACAGTACTGAGGCTGACGTAATAGTGAGTTCACCATCCTATTCCTTGTATTGACTACGAATTACAATACTTAACTAAAACCTTAATTAATTAAGCAATATTTTATATTAAAGTTATAATTGGTAATATTGCCTCTGTCTTTGACACATTGTTTCTTCGTTCCCCCTCAACAAAGAAGATTTTATGAGCGGCAGATCTGAAAGGAAATGGATGACTATCAGAAGTCTGCCCTTATACAAAGGAGTCACTATCCAACAAAAGAAAAAGAACATTAAACTCCTCAGCTGCTTTGTAATTCCAACCACAAGGAAGCTCACATATTTAACATCTTAAGCTTAATGGCAGCAACAAGCTGGGTGCTGCTCTTAAACAGCAGGGCCTGAAGACTTTTAATGACACACAGAGCAAAGCCAAACACACATGCACAAAAACCATGCATACACCATCTTCCACACATTGAGTTTGTAGTTGCCATTCTATTCATTGACCGACCTACAGCAGACAGAGGTG
>NW_019193988.1:0-140 GCF_002260705.1 Seriola dumerili
TGTCCCTGGTGAGTTTCTTCATATTTGTGTTTTTACACTCAAGTAACTTTAATTGTTCATTTGTTATTTAGTTTCCAAAAGTGTTTCAGTGTTTTCAGACTGAACATGAAGAAAATAAAGATGAAGAAGTTGAAAATGTT
>NW_019193989.1:0-138 GCF_002260705.1 Seriola dumerili
AACACTTTGATATTTTTACTGTTTTATTCAAGCTGTTGGACAGAAATGATGAAGCTCTGCCTGAAATTACATGACACCCTGAAACTGCGTCATCAGCTGACAACATAAACACAAACTCACTGTCAGATAGAGACAATT
>NW_019193990.1:0-128 GCF_002260705.1 Seriola dumerili
AATCACAATATCTGCCAAAATAATCACAATATGATGTTGTTGGTTTTTTTGCATATTGTGCAGCTCTACTACAAAACACTTTAAAAATGAATTTGTTGGTTACTCTTGGTCATTTTAGATTCTTAATC
>NW_019193991.1:0-101 GCF_002260705.1 Seriola dumerili
GAGGAGTGGTTGATATATCAGTGAGTTACAGAGGAATCATAAGGAAAGGAAAGAGTGAAGATTATGTGTTTGGAAGAAATGATCAGTCCTGGAGTCTGAGC
>NW_019193992.1:0-744 GCF_002260705.1 Seriola dumerili
CTGACTGAAGAAAACCAGAACCTGAAAACACGAAACCAGGAGCTGGAGACACGAAACCAGGAGCTGGAGACACAGAGGAACAACTTAACACAACAAATAGAGAAGAAGGAGACAGAGTGGAATGAGCTCAACGTCACTCGAGCTCAGTGGACCATTGATGCCTACTGCAGCATAGAAGAAAACCGTATGTTCAGATCACTTTAATTAGTGACCAAATATAATACAATCACTATGCAGTAATGTTGCTAATTAGTTTGTCTCTTTCTGTTTTTACAGAAAGACATTGTAACGCTTGTCAGGATGGATGGCTAAACAACACGTCCAGCTGCTATGCCATTAATAACCCTGGTCTTAATGAACAGAAAAACTGGAGAGAAGCTCGAGAAAACTGCAGAGGAAAGGGTTCAGATTTGGTTGTTATAGTTGATAAAAAAGAAAAGGTAAAGAGAAAACTGTGGAAACATTAATGACAGCCTATATGAAGTTCAATCACAGTGTACTTGTAGTATTTAAATATCTCTGATTACTGTTTCTCCATTGTCCTCAGAAATACGTCAGTGATCACAGCTGGGAAAGTTCTGGAACCAGAGGATACTGGATTGGCCTGAGAGTTGAAGATGGGAGATGGAAGTGGGTCGATGGAAGTGATCTGACTGAAGAGTAAGAGACACAATTCTGAACAATTTGAATAATGAAATCTATCAGCCTTGATCTAACCGTCATGCTTTTCCCTCAGATCCTGGA
>NW_019193993.1:0-153 GCF_002260705.1 Seriola dumerili
CACCGCACTGAGGAAGAAGAGGAAGATGAGTCAAATGGTGTTAAATGCAAAAATGCTTCTTGAGCCCGGGGGCCAGAACATTTGCCGTCAGCACGTTCTCACCTGGTCGTGACAATGGTGCCCAGGTTGTGTATGGACTTCCTCAGTCCGTCC
>NW_019193994.1:0-143 GCF_002260705.1 Seriola dumerili
AAACTACTTGCTGCTTGGAAGCTAAGATGTAAGTTAAGTTTTGCAGTACAGGATGCAACCAGTGCCCAAAGTACCCTGCATAAAAGATTAATCAGGAATGTAGAAGCATTCACATTTGGGCCCTGAACACTTTGTATGTGTGT
>NW_019193995.1:0-125 GCF_002260705.1 Seriola dumerili
TTGAATATTCAGAAATAGTGAGAAAAAATAAAAGTTCAATGAGATGAAAGTGATTTTTGCCCATTTTTCCAAAAAATAAAAAATAAAAAAAATAAAAACTTAAATTCTAAATCTGTTTATAGTTT
>NW_019193996.1:0-130 GCF_002260705.1 Seriola dumerili
CTCATTTCTTTATGGGTCTGGCCACAATATTGGAAGCACAGAACAGTCACAAACTAAAAGCAGTGATGCATCACTCCCTGACGTTTCTTCAAAATCTAATTAGTGTTGTCAGATATCCTGTGTGAAGCAC
>NW_019193997.1:0-156 GCF_002260705.1 Seriola dumerili
GATTTGTTTTACAATAATATAGTAGTATTATTTATTTATACAATAATATCATACCAATATTTGTTTATTTAGTAATATTTAATCTATAAAATAACAGTTTTTGAGTTTTGTTTTGCATAGAACATAGTCCTTCCATGAAGTCAAAAAAAGCACAAT
>NW_019193998.1:0-172 GCF_002260705.1 Seriola dumerili
TTACATTTTATTTATACGTTCTTCATTAAAGACAACAGATGTTAAAGCAGTGACATATCTGTGATGTTAACATGGTACCAGTCAAATACTTCACACTACACAGGTGGGTTAAAGGTCGTAAGAGGAAAGACATAACACCACTGGAGCTAAAACTGAAGCCTGGTGGGTGGAG
>NW_019193999.1:0-373 GCF_002260705.1 Seriola dumerili
CTCTGCCCTGACCAAATATTTACCACTGACCTTTATACTCAAAAGGGATATGAAGCAGCCAATCAAGTTAACATAATTCACTGAATGGTTTTCCACTGTACTTAACAATCATATTATAAACATGATAAATGTAAACATATAAGAGAAAAAAGAAGTTCAGTTTTATGTTTTGTCATAAGGGTGCTGCCATCATGCAGTACGATAACCTGTGACCGCGGCGCTTGTGCTAGCTCGCCGGGCGGCACGCTGCGTGTAGCAGTGCCATTGCCGCGTTCTGTCTGTAAGCAGCATAACTCTGCTGCTTGACAAGCAGCTCTTGAAGAAATTAGACCACACCACACTGGGCATTCACACGGGACAGCTAGAAAGTCTT
>NW_019194000.1:0-131 GCF_002260705.1 Seriola dumerili
CCCCACAGATGTTCGATGGGATTCAGGTCTGGACTCTGGCTGGGCCATTCCAAAGCCTCAATCTTATTCCAGTGAAGCCATTCTTTGGTTGATTTAGATGTGTGCTTTGGGTCATTGTCGTGCTGAAAGAT
>NW_019194001.1:0-116 GCF_002260705.1 Seriola dumerili
CTTTTAAATCACTTCTTAAAACTCATTTTTATAGACTTGGTTTTATGTGATGTCGTCTTTTTTATCTTTTTATTGTCTCCATATCTGCCTTTTATTGCTTTTCCTGTGTGTGTGTG
>NW_019194002.1:0-129 GCF_002260705.1 Seriola dumerili
ACACACACACACACACACACACACACACAGTCTCACCTCTGAGCTCCTTCTCCTCCAGTCTCATTATTGTCACTGAGACCGTCCTCAGCCGCCTTCGCCCAAACAACTGGGAGGAAGAAGATGAAGAAG
>NW_019194003.1:0-155 GCF_002260705.1 Seriola dumerili
CATCAAATCCTGGCCAACTCCCACAAACGTAAAACAGCTGAGGTCGTGCCTGGGGTTCACAGGGTATTACCGTCGTTTTGTTAAAGACTGTGCTGGTAGCGCCAAGCCTCTCAATGACTTAACTCAGGGCTACACCCCAGTTCGAAAGTCCCAGA
>NW_019194004.1:0-344 GCF_002260705.1 Seriola dumerili
GACAAAATGAAACAGTTCAGAGACTGAATATGAAATATAAATAAAACAGATAAAAACATTAATGCATTCAAAGCAGGAAGAGACATTTTACTGCATCAGAATCAGCTTATAGTTACTACTTTCAGTTATTAGTATATTATTATATTGATAATATAATGTTCTGGACCTCTTTGAATATGAACTGAATCCTCCTGCACTGTTTCAGCTCAGAACAAGAGGATTTATGTCGTGGGATGTTCAGTGTCTTGTCTCAGAGGTTTTCTACCTGTGGTCTGCCGCCCTCTGCTGGTCTGTGAGAGGTACTGCAGGTGTTCAATAATGTAGTTTCACTGTGGGAATCACTT
>NW_019194005.1:0-164 GCF_002260705.1 Seriola dumerili
AAAGTAAGAGTACTTCATAGCAATGCAGTGGAGTCAAAAGTACAATATATGTTTTTAAATGTAGTGGACTGTTGAAGTATAACCAACAGGAGACCATTGGTGTTTGACAAGATTTTTGTGACACCACAGTGCATAAGAGTGAAGTTATTGAATATTAACTAATA
>NW_019194006.1:0-102 GCF_002260705.1 Seriola dumerili
AAATTTTGGTACTGATGAGGTGCTTATCTTCTTATCTTCTGGTATATATATATATATATATATATATATACGGGTGGCAAATTAAAGGAAGAACTAACATAA
>NW_019194007.1:0-234 GCF_002260705.1 Seriola dumerili
GAGGGAAGGGTGTGGGGAAGTTGACTGCCAACAAGTGTAAAACCCTGCAAAATTATTACAGAGGAGCAATTCTCAATAACCAGGGCTCACTTGATCAGATGAAGGCAGCCATATGGGCAGGTCTCCTTCATTCCATGTCCACTGATGACAACCCCCTGCACACCAGGTGTGATCCCTCCTGGTGTTGGTACAGGAAAGCAGAGGAGAATGGGGAAACACCTGATAGCCATAAAC
>NW_019194008.1:0-101 GCF_002260705.1 Seriola dumerili
CTCGGGGTTTGTTTATAGCCTACAGATGAAAACCCAAAAACTATAATAAAAGACATTTCACTTGCATTTCAGGGCCTGTTTTCACAGATTAGAACAAAAAA
>NW_019194009.1:0-191 GCF_002260705.1 Seriola dumerili
TGTTAGGTGCTATATAAATAAAGCTTATTATTATTATTATTATTATTAATGTTCAGTCTTGTAGCTGCTGTGTTGTCGGAGCTATGAAACAGTTTTCCTTAAAATCATCATATAATGTGTATAAATAACAAAAAGACTTTAAAATGACAAATTGATTTAAATACAATTAGTATTTTTCTACGAGTCATCGC
>NW_019194010.1:0-122 GCF_002260705.1 Seriola dumerili
TTTTATTGAGTTGTGTTTGCACATTATCTCAAATGTTTCCATCATTTTTTAAACCCACAGAAATCATTGATTTTGGTCGTTTGTAAATGACGTTATATCCTCCATTCTCATGCGCAGTGTTG
>NW_019194011.1:0-113 GCF_002260705.1 Seriola dumerili
ATACGTTGTATTTCTGTTGACAGTGCTTCTCCTGGAGAGGAGGGAAACACACAGACATCCCACCATTAGAAAAAAAAAAAAAAAAAAATCACACATGGAACCACGTTACAGAG
>NW_019194012.1:0-3346 GCF_002260705.1 Seriola dumerili
TGATGTGCATTAGATTATAATGTGTTTCCATGCTGTCAGGGTTTACCTGGATTACCGGGAACTGCGGGCCTGGATGGACAAAAGGTAAACAAGTTGCCAAACAGATGTGCAAAAGACACTGATCAGTGATTTATTTTACTCGTTGTTTGTGGTAACATTCAGCTGACATGATTCTCATTTAAGGGGGAAGTTGGTGCGCCTGGACCAAGGGGCTTCACAGGATCGACTGGATCGCCTGTAAGTTAACAGCTGACTGTTTATGCACAAGTTCAGTGCACATCGATGTGTTAATATTGAATGTGAGGAGTTTCTTCACTCTCCTGCAGGGTGAGATGGGTTTACCTGGTGCACCTGGTTCAAAAGGACAAATTGGACCCAAGGTAATAATTTTTGCCTGTTAGAAAATTCCCTTTGAGCCTCTTCAGACTGCTGTATTGTTAGTGATGCAAAGCTACAATGAAGAGAGCAAAAATAATGACAGACTTTCATCTTACCAGCAGACATCAAAAAGATTTAATACAGTCTTTAAAAAGGATAAACTGTTCACTAAATACAATGTGAATTTATCCCTACATCCCCGGGGCTGTGAGCGCACTGGCTCAAACTGTGACCTAGAAAATTCAACACTGCAGATCAACAAACTGCAGGCCAAGCCATGTTATGATTTAAGTTGACTCTAAGCAGAGTGTAGTACAGTCAACCTGCCAAGCCTTATGTCGTCCAGCCTATACGCTGCAGTGCATAATGTCATTAGTTTGGGTAAGATTAAATCTTTGCAGCCTTCTTGAAATACATAGAAAGCTGCTTGGGTCAGCAGCATTACATGTTTTGTTTGGTCACTGTTTTTCTAAAATACACTTTAGAACAAGTAACGACCTCTTGGCCACACCGGCAGTGCTAAATTAAGCGATGATCCGATCGTACTGCTTTCGTCAGTGGAATTTTAGTGGAAATGTAAGCAGTCTGGGCTTGTCTGGTCTGGACGTTCTGTCTCCTAATCACTTTTCATTAGCTGATCTGCCTTTAACAAGCCAATGTGTATTGGTAAATGGCACACAAGTGAAAACCTAGTTTATGGACAGGCAGGCAAAACTTTGATTTTATGGCTGAGCTTCAGACTGCAATTACTGAGGCCTGTTCAACTGGAAAAGAAAGCATTCGACTAGACACAATTAAACATCAAACTGCCATATCCCAAAACCTCATGAAGGTATGCTTAAGTTACTGCACCCATCAAGGAAAATGAATTATGATAAGAAAGTGAAAATACCAACTGCACTGCGGTCAGTGATTTGATGTCGTTTGGATGTTATTTCACTGTATGTTTTCTGTAACATGAGACATGTTTTATTTCTCAATCAAGGGGAATAAGGGTGAAAGTGGAAGTCCAGGTACACGAGGAACACCAGGGCCTGCGGTATGTTTCCGTTTAAAGAATCTAATATGAACCAGGTGGATTTATCTCTGACTTCAAATACTGTGTTGAATCAATAAAAGTGTGAGTGAATAAACATGTATTTATCTACAATGTAACAAAAAATATTTTTGGTTTTTATGTCATGTAACAGTATAAACATAAAGATTGTTCTTGTTTTTAATGATTGGTGTTTACATTAATGCTTTTAAAGGGGAGTGCAGGGGAACCAGGGAGCGCAGGTCAGCCGGGGCACCCGGGCATGCCAGGCATGAAGGGCACCAAGGTATTTATACTGTGATATTTTATACTGTGATATGTGATTTATAATACTAATTGTTTGCCTGTCAGGGTTAACCCAGTCTGGTCAAACAGGAAACTTGCAGTATTTCCACTGATATTTAATCATAAATGTTCGTTTGCCTGAAATGCCAGTTGTCAGCTCTCAAATCAGCAACCAGCTAACATCACAATATTTTTTTAGGCAATAACTCTTGTAGTTTTTCTAAGCAATTTCATAGCCACATGTTATTTTCGCACATTAACAAAGTATGTTTAAATAAGCCAGAAGTCTTTACTGTGATATAAAGTAGAAGGATGTATTCTGGCACTATAGTTTTCTATAAATCATGTGGAACTTGTGGCGGTTTTCCTGCTGCAAAACATCTATAAAAGTATAAGCCATGTCTTTATTTCTTACCAGGGACAAAGGGGAAATCCAGGTGAAAGCGGAGAGATGGTAAGTTATTACCCTGCCATCAACCCTTAATTGGTCACACAAGCAGATGGTGGAATGATCCTATTGACCTCTGTGCCGCTAATCTAAAATAATAACTAATATTTAGAGGTTGAGAGAACACATCCTCAGCTTTAAATAAATATGAGTGTCACTTGGATTAAAATAGACTTGGTTCCTAAAGAAATCGTCACCACTGGAGCTTCAAATCGAATCATTTTTTTGTGAGCTTGTAGTCAATGCCGTCTGTAATGGTGAACCCCTATTAGTGGAGGAATATATTGTCTTTAATTCATTTAGTATAGAAATCATTTTATTCCAGTGGAAATAAAGCCTGAATTATCATGTACTGGGTTCGGAAAACTGTCATGTGTCAGCTATATTTTGTCTTTTTGGAAGTACAGCTGGTTATTTGCTGTGACTTCCATCATGGTTTTTCTCCATTACACCACACTGGATCAATTTCATGTCATGAAAAGAAAATCAACTCTGGAATGCAACAAGGAAGTGCAATCATATTTATGTAATCAAATCTAATGGGTGTTAATGTGCTACATTTAAACCACATTAACACCCATAAATACTTCTATAAAAATACATCTACAGTCATGAACGGATATTTGAATCTTCAGTACAGCACTATATGCTGCACAAGCAGTATAGACTGATGTGTGAAACACTGATTTCATGTGCTTTTGTGACTGTACTCGAATTATTTTCTCACCAGGGATTGAGAGGAGAAAAAGGAGAGCCTGGTCGGCCAGGGAATCATGTGAGTTTGTTTTGATGTTGTATGATGACGTCGTATGACGCACGCACAAAACCAATTTGGATGCAAAAAGAAAAAATGACTAACATATTTATTTTTGTTCAAATATTTTTGCTTTATTTATAATGATGTGCAAGTTTCTAGTTTATGAAAATTGGTGTGTCATGGTCCAAAGTACTGAGTGCATTAATGAGATTCAACTGAACTTGGGCAATGTATTCATTATACAATATATTCATTGCCTTCACCAGGGATGTTATCTGTCTATTTGTCTGATGAATAGCAGAATACCTAAAAACTGGTCAACAGATTTAAATGGAATTTATTGGAAAAGTAAGTCATGGGCCAAGGAAGAAATAATTTCTAAAGGTCTTGAGAGACGATAGTGCCACCATGTGGCAATTTATAAAGCACTTTAAAAAAAAAA
>NW_019194013.1:0-121 GCF_002260705.1 Seriola dumerili
CAGTAAAAGATAAAAAACTAGTACAAGGCATAAAATACAAAATTAACCAGAATAAATGTAATTCTATAAAATAAATATGATCAGGCGCTGGTGCCGGAGTTAAAGAGAGTAGGCAAGTTTG
>NW_019194014.1:0-164 GCF_002260705.1 Seriola dumerili
GTGTGTGTGCATGTCCTGGTGAGGTGACCTGGTTCCTGCTTCCACCTGCACCCCTGAGGTTCATCTATAATCAACGCTGCGGTATGAAACCTCTGAAAGCTCTTCACTCCAGTCTTCACCAAATCGTTCAGTTCAGTTCAGTTCAGTTCAGTTCAGTTCAGTTC
>NW_019194015.1:0-247 GCF_002260705.1 Seriola dumerili
TGTTGATAGATGATAGTAATAACATTTTAAGAGCAGAATGTGTTCAGCTCTAGCACAGTCACCATATTAACAGGTGAAAATATTGACCAATTTAACATCAAAACGATGTTCAGTAGGAAAGAGATGGAACTGACCCACCAGAAGTGCCTGGAGCAAAACAAAATTCGTAATAGATGTGACGCTGTGACCTCATAGACGGATGTATATTAAAATTGACAGTTAAGATTTTGAAGCAGTTGTCAGTGTA
>NW_019194016.1:0-180 GCF_002260705.1 Seriola dumerili
TTATGATGACCTGAGTTTATTCAACTGTATTATTAAGGTCGTAGTGAAAAAACCAGGTTTAAAACCACTGCAAACTACAACCTCCAAAATAAACATAGTTAGAATAATACCTCTTTGACAGTGTCAATCAAACAGAATTATCTTTGTAAAGGAGGAGTTTGAGCTGTAGTATTGGATTGC
>NW_019194017.1:0-114 GCF_002260705.1 Seriola dumerili
GTACTCCTGTGGTCAGGTCCATGAGTCTGTGTCAACATGGTGTGTAGCCACTGAGGGGGCATTATCGCTTGACTATTTACATGCCATATTTATATCATCACCAATCTACTTTCT
>NW_019194018.1:0-103 GCF_002260705.1 Seriola dumerili
CTAGTACAATGGTTAGTGCTGTTGCCTCATAGTGAAGAGATCAGGGGTTTGAATCTTGGCTCTTACATTGCCATAGTCCAAAGATGTGCACTTTAAATTGAAA
>NW_019194019.1:0-111 GCF_002260705.1 Seriola dumerili
GGAATTTCTTCAAATTTGGTAAAAACGTTCACCTAGACTCGAGCACGAACTGATCAGATTTTGGTGGTCAATGGTCAAAAAAACACTGTCAAACCACTGCTGCTGCTACAA
>NW_019194020.1:0-430 GCF_002260705.1 Seriola dumerili
CAGAACATTATGATGTCACAGTGAAGATGACCTTTCACCTTTTGGTTATAAAATGTCATCACACATTATGCAAAATAGTTGCCGATTAATTTCAGTTTCAGTTCGTCAGCTAATCAGTTTAGAAACACTTAAATAAAACTCTCCTACTCAGAAACAAATCCAGTTTTATAAATGAGCACAAGCCGCTGGATCCAGATCTCAACCCAAAACCAATCACTTGTTTCTTGGTCCTAAACTTCAGAAACAGATACAGACGCTTCTCATTTCCTGAGAGAGGAAAATGGGATTTCTGAGTCTGTGTGAGTGTCGTTACTAGAGGTCAGAGCTGTGACTTCTCTCCACATCTGAAACTCTTAAATGCATTTATTCCTCGCTGAGATGTCGACACCTCTAAAGAAGCCTCCTTTTCACTTATCGCTCAAACGCAGAG
>NW_019194021.1:0-110 GCF_002260705.1 Seriola dumerili
GGTGTTTTAGCAGCAGGTTCTCCACAAACATCCGGCCCCACCGACCAGCCCCATCAGCAACCTGCCACCCGGGGCCACCCGGGGCCACCCGAAGATCTGCGGCGCCGCGG
>NW_019194022.1:0-185 GCF_002260705.1 Seriola dumerili
AAATATTGGTGGGAGTAGTAGTTATTTTGATAACTAAATAATATTTGTTTCATAACCCATTAGCTCATATTTAAAAAATACTTTAAATAACATAAAATGAACTGTAAGTAGTCACAAATCTGTTTCGTTTGTCAGTATTTTAAATACATTGTCTTTGCTGACATGAAGCACTTTAAAAAAAAAAA
>NW_019194023.1:0-323 GCF_002260705.1 Seriola dumerili
CACCATTGGGTGGAGGACCAGTGAGAATGGTCATTACACCACCATAGTATCCCCCAAGAAATGTATGTAAGTGTGATTTGAAAGAACTTCAACCATTTATTTTAGTGTTGCAAGATTTCTGTTCTGACAGGACATTTTCTGGTCCACATATTCGTAATGTAGATTCACAGCCCACAGCAGTTTGAAGCAAGAGCCCGACAGCCATTGACACAAAGTCAGAGCCCCGTGAAAAAAGAGAGGATCAGAAATGGAGAAGCACCAAGAAACATGCAGGAGCTTCCTTGAACCTCAGCCACCATATTTAATGTTGAGGCCAATTTGGA
>NW_019194024.1:0-108 GCF_002260705.1 Seriola dumerili
TTAATGTTGCAGCTGTTTGACCCTCTCTGTATTCCGCTCGATAAAGTTGTTTCATTTAAACCTGATGTGTTTTCAGGATGCGTGTCAGTGTTGACAGAGAGACCTGAT
>NW_019194025.1:0-297 GCF_002260705.1 Seriola dumerili
TAAACTCTGACGAGCAGTGATGCATAAAAGTCATGCAAAGTAAATGTGAGCACACCTGTCTTTATGAAACTGAGAGGGACAGATGAGGTGGAGGAGGAGCAGGTTTTATCTCCATGTGGACTGATTCAGCACATGTAGAAACCTGAGACTTTCTGTTCCTCATCTCTCTGCTGTTTCTGTCTTTGCAAAGCTCCCAAAGGTCTCTGTGCTGATGAGCAGGAGCACACTGCCCTCTGCTGACACTTCAGGTTCATAACAACTCCATGTTTGCATCATATTCATTTTGTATTCAGTCCT
>NW_019194026.1:0-104 GCF_002260705.1 Seriola dumerili
TCAACTTCAGACTCCAGGAAGTTACTGTGCCTGACCAAGAAATAGTCTGGCACATAACTCTCTGTGAACCTTATTGAAGGACTCTTGTAATGGGCCACATTTAG
>NW_019194027.1:0-397 GCF_002260705.1 Seriola dumerili
CTCTCCTCTAAAGTTAGAAACCAAAGGAAGAACCTTAAAATGAGCGATCACATCCCAGTTTGCTCTCTAACAATTAATGAGGGCTCTGATGATTTTTGTGTCATTTCTTACATCAAAAAGAGTGTTTCCAACCTTAAGATTTATATCCAAATTAAAAATCTGGATGAGCCCTGTTAGGAGGTCACTACACAGCTACTGTAGATTATGGGGTTAGTGAGGAATGAAAACAAGCCTTTGACTTTTTTTGGAATAATACACGTCCAGAGTCTGTTTTCCTGCTGTATTAGTTCATGATCTGCACTCAATAGCTCTTAACGTGGGTGGTTCAGTTAAAAAGAGTGATGCAATTCCTGCATTTCACATTTTCATTTGTCACTTCTGACGTTTAATCGATATT
>NW_019194028.1:0-122 GCF_002260705.1 Seriola dumerili
TGATTAACTTGAACATTATACATAGCTCCATTGCCTCACATTGTCAAACAAATACTAGCCCTCACCGGATTGGGTCAGTGTGCGGGACTTCTCCTGCTGCTCCTAATGGCCAGTGTGATTGT
>NW_019194029.1:0-824 GCF_002260705.1 Seriola dumerili
CTCCCTGGGGGAGGATGGGGGAGGATGGGGGAGGATGGGGGGGGGCGGCTCCTGGAGGCTCTGACAGGACCAGCAGCTGAAAACAACCCAGACACAGATCCAGGCCTGCAGCAGGCCGAGGCCGGACCAGCCTCTGGATGTCGGGTCCTAACGATGGCTCAGAGGTGTCCCGTCCTCCTTCCTGTCCTCGTCCTGGTGGTCCACACACTTTGTTACATTCTTCTTCTGTACAAATGGTGAAGTATCTGCGGAGCATCGACGCCTCGGCAGGACCTTTTGACGAGCGCGGCGTTGACAGTTGGACACAACATTCCTGAAGTGGTTAGAAAAACTTTTAGTCCACAGAGACGGGAGACGAGAACCTGCAGGAAACAACACTTTAAAACAGCTGATTCAGGACGGAGTTTTATTTTATCCTCCAAAATATTCATTTTTGACAGCGCAGCGTCATTCTGTCTCTCGTTTCAAGACATGGACGCTAATTACCAGAAAGAAAAATCATTTCATACCATCATCACTTAAAATAATCATGTATATAATATTCAAAACAGTTACAAATGTCCATCACAGAAGCAACTAAATGAACCCAAAATATTCACATTACCATTTATTCATTTGACAAACACCAAAGCAACGTACAGGACTCAGAGGATGAAGGAGAAAATGTTGTAATTTAGTCAAATGTGTAATTTTTCACACCAATGTGAAGCTGTAACCAGCAGGTGTTTGACAAAATGTGATCAACATTTAAATCACTCATTAAAACTGGAATCAATTAAGTTCAGAAATGATGCATTTAGGGATCAAACAAATGGGAAATGTCA
>NW_019194030.1:0-166 GCF_002260705.1 Seriola dumerili
GAGAGAGAGAGAGAGAGAGAGAGAGGTAAGAGGAGGGTTTAGGAGAGTTGCCAATGTTCCCGAGACTATCTTCATTGCATGTGTGTGCATTTGCACTGTGCAGAAATACTTTAATTGGACCTGTAAAACTAAAAGAGGAAGAGCAATACCTGAGCTACAAATACTC
>NW_019194031.1:0-183 GCF_002260705.1 Seriola dumerili
ACCACATCTTTACTGAGAGGCTGTTTAACCTCTATGATACTCTTTAATATCAGCATTGTTGAACTTGAGGAATATGTCCACTCATTTAAAACACACAGTAACTCGATCTGACCTGAGAGCCTCCAGTGTACAGTGTGGACTCTGCAGTCCAGCAGACAATAGCTTCACTCCTGAGTCCTGCAG
>NW_019194032.1:0-103 GCF_002260705.1 Seriola dumerili
GAGACTTTGCAATTTTCTACTTAGCAGCAACAGAAATTAGATGAAATTCAGTTAAAATATATGCGGATTTACTTAAATTGTAAATTATTAACTGTAATTGAAA
>NW_019194033.1:0-124 GCF_002260705.1 Seriola dumerili
TTTTTTTATGACATTTTTATCTTGTTATACTGTGACATTTTTATGCCCTACTATACTGTGATGTTCTTATGACGTTTTCATGTCATACTATACTATGACATTTTTCTGACCTTTTTATGCCTTA
>NW_019194034.1:0-164 GCF_002260705.1 Seriola dumerili
TAAACCCGTCCCAGATGATCTGAGGGGTCAGGATGCGAGCTCGTCGTTTCCTTCCAGCCTATAGACGCCATTCGGTCTCCATCTGCACCATGGACACCATGTAGCTCAAAAAGACAACTCCCAAATGGATCTGTGGATTAGATTCACAATAAAACTTTGTACTG
>NW_019194035.1:0-179 GCF_002260705.1 Seriola dumerili
AAAACTTTATTAAGTGAAGGTTGAATTTACTGAACTAGACTGACAGGTGTACCTAATAAAGTGGCCACTGAGTATAGAATCATTCATATACATTTTTCTCTAGTAACGACGGTCTGTCAGTCCACCCACCATTTTTGTTTTAGACTGAAATATCTCAACGTCTATTGGATGGATTACTA
>NW_019194036.1:0-4387 GCF_002260705.1 Seriola dumerili
GTGATTATATTGTATATTATTCTGAATTATCAATAGCATTGACTTGTGCCCCTCATATATTATCATTATCATATCATGTCCGTTTTACCACTGCAAAGCATCTGTTCCGGAAGAGTCATCCAGTCGTGATCTTTCCAAAACCCAGTAAAACACTTAAAACTGTTTTGTAGTTATTTCCAGAATCGTCACAGACTTGTGCCTCCATTTCTGTTAAACAATATTTATGCTGCTGCAAAATTTTTAACATTTTTAATCCATTTTCAAAGTTGAAACTCAAAAAAGATGGAAGCCATAAATTCCATATTTCACGAACCAAAGTATAAAAAAATACTATCGGGTATACTTATATGTGTTATGTTGTTTTCTTCCATTTTTGACATTTTCATACTTAAAAACAAATGTGTATTTTTCCAGATTGTACTGATTAAGGAAAAAATTAACTTCCAACTGCCATCTTATTTTTGTATTATGAAATACAAAAGTTGCAATTTAGGAAACAGTTTAAAACCATTTTATTTTGATCAGTGGACAAAAGATTATCGTTATTGATCATCATTAGCAGAATGTTTCAGGATTTCGGAAAATACAAAACAACCTTCTGAGCGTTTCAAACACCAGCAGGGATTTATCTTTCAGAATAACACAATGCTCAGCTCTGTGGCTCAGATGAAATGATAATAAATGGGAGGCACACAGGGGGTAACTTATCTACATCTACAGATGATTATTGCTTCCATTATTGTCTTGACCGCATGTTCTCCATTATTTCATCATCATCTTCTTCTAGACTAATCTGGACCTCAGGCAGATGGAGCTGGATCAGGCCAAGACGAAGACGACGTTCAGTATGTCACAACCGGAGCTTGACACCAGTGACACATTTGACATCCCTTCTCCTCCCGCTGTGGGCAAAAACCAATCAGGATTTTACTTCACTATCCCTAACCAACCAGAGTCATTTGTCACTGTAAACACCCACCCGGAACCAAAGGAGCGTCAAATGAACGGCTCCGAACATTCGGATGTGCAGGAGGAAACGCCAAAGGCACCCATTGCTTCCATTCCAGAGCTCCAGCTGGATGATGAGAAATTCAACACTCCTGTTCATGACAACTCATCCGAAAGTGCTGCCAAATCTCCCGCTCCCATGACTCACACAGAAAGGATCTCTGCTCTTGATACCCAGACTGCACCGAGCCTTCCGGCTAGCCAGCCTCCAATCGCGCCTGACACCTCAGATCACAAAGCAGCAGCACTTGTCGACCCTTCTGGTAATGATATCCCCCGGCAGCCTTACACAATAACAGAGATCTCTCCTACCGAACCAACCAGTGTTACATTATCACATCATCAACCTGACGCCCCTGACATAGCTGACAGCACAGCTCCAAGTGGTGAGCCCTCCCTGACAAGTTTTGACTCCAGAACTGATGCCACAATTACAGAGTCAACCCCCGTTCCTCACAATGACAATGACAATGACATCCCTGCTCGTAGCGCAGACGCTGCCACCATCCACAAAAGGGTCTCAGATTCTCGCACCGTGAAATCTGTTCCCGAAACTGCCAAGGGTGTCACCGCAACCTCGGCTGTTAGCAGTGAAAAGAGTACTCCTCACGGTGAGGATGTAGTTTATGGAGCGTTGTACGAGTCGCTTTTCCCCCAGAGTTTTACCTCTGAGATAATGTCATCCCTCTCAACCCCTCCACCTCAAATCCGCACCGAGGTAAGACATCTGAACACCAAACCGGAGCCTGTTGTGGTTAAAACCCTCGACGAACGTCACGCAGAAACTAACGTTACATACTCTCGCCTGTCGTCCTCACATGACTCTGGCGCTCGCAGAGTGGCTGATGCAGAAAGCAGTTACGCCAACACGCATGCCAACTTCAAGGTCGCCTGGTCGAGTGAGAGATTTACCTCTTACCAAAGTTATACTGCAACTGATCTTCAAACTGATACAGACATCCAGCACAGATGTCTCCCTTCCTCTCTCACTTCAGCTTCTGAAGCAGCTGGTGAAGACATTCCTTATTCAGAGCTGACTCGCTCCCAGTCAGAGGTGAAATCAGGCGGTTTTAGCCTCATTCAAGACACTGTCAGGTCAGTCCCTGTGGTTCAAAACTCTGCCCCTCCCACTTCTGACGATGTAACATCCCGAGGGACGGATACTCGGGTTACTGACTCCAAACAGAGAGTGATCCTGGTCAAAGAGTTAGTGTCTGACGAAGCAAGCGCTGATTCTGGCTGTCCCTCTCCTGTGCCTGATAAAATGAGCTCAGTAAACGGTCTTGAGTTAAAAATCGAAACGAGGGACAGTTTTTACGCTGCGTTTGGTTCTGGACTGACGGAGGGGTGTGAGGGGCCCTTAAGCCCGGTGTATCTGAGCGTGGGATCAGACGATGGCAGTGCCATGGAGATGTACTACAGCGCTGAAGAGGACAACGCAGAGGAGAGTGGGGAGGACGAGATGTACACGATGGATGACAGAGAAGAAATTTGCACGGTAGATGCCATGAAAGAGATGGAGCAGGGGGAGATTGCAGAAAAAGGAAGTAGCAAGACAGATGAGGGAGATTGGAGGGAGGTGACTGTCAAAATACAGACTGAGGGAGGCAATATGGGTAATGAAGAAGAGATGAAAGATAGCCAAACTGAAGTCCAGCAACAACTGAGAGGTCAGAGTGCAGACCCTGGAAAGTCTGAGTTTCTTGTAAGCAGTGATGCAAAGAGTCAGGAGAAAGAAATGGCCACCACAGCGTTGCCACAGATGAAAGAAGAGGAGGAGGAGGAGGACGGGAGAAAAGAGGAGTTACTGGCCACACCGGTTCAGCAGGTGAACACACTGATGGTATGCGAGGTCGCTCCACCCTCCAGTGAGCCACATGTGCGGTGGGAGCGTTCAGAGGGAAACTGGACGGTGGACTTGGAAACAGAAGACCACCTGAATGGAGAGAAGCAACTCCCAAGCCAGGAAATACGATATCCGGCTGACAAAGACATCAGGAGCGCTGAATGTACACATGCTGATTCCAGTAACACTAGAGAGGAAGATGTGATCACACCCACATGTAGAGAGGCGGAGGAGCAAGTTTCACTGACTGCAGACCAGAGAGGAGAAGCCAGCAAAGAAGCCGGCGGTAACGCTACAACAAGCGCAGCCACTGATGCTTCCACTGGAGCGGAGGTTGTCACAGGCGTTTTAACACACTGCACTGAGCTGCAATCAGACGCCACAGAGATCGAACACAATAGGGCTCCGCAGAGTAGTGAGTGGGCGGATACTATTACTCAGAGCACAGAGAGAAAGGGGACGGAGCAAGAACAGGTGGCAGTCGAGCTGTCAAACTCCAGCAACACAGACACACACCCTCCCGATACCGAACCTGCAGAGGCGCTCTCGGAGAGACCCGAGCATCCGGCAGAAGCCCAGCCTGACCTGAATCAGGGGTAAGTGACAAGTCTTACAATGCTGGAAAAAAAGTGTGAGTGTGTGTTTGAGTCCAGGGCTGCAGGTGTACTGGATTCTAAGATCAGCATAAATGGGATAGATAGGTAGGTTCAGGTATGTTAAGTAGCTGTCAAGTCTGTGTATAACAGATGGTTTTCACTCCATAAAATTCAAGTTTAGGGAGCATCAGGGGAAAGTGAAGCAAGTGTGAGTTCAGGTGAGAATGCTGTCATTTAGGAAAATTGCAGCCTCTGTAGCTTCTGTGTAGGCATGTATGACATATCGCCTAAGGGGTTGTTGGACATACATAAGTATTGTTGATATCTTGTTTAAGTGAAGTGATACACACGTGCTTCCTAGACAACAGTTTATACATGGGTAAACTTAACATTCTCGCCTTACCATCTGATAAGGCCCAGAATTGTGTGATGGCTAAACATTTCCTCAGGTAAAAAGGTCAGCGGTGGATTATCTGCCTTGTTTACCAACAGACCTGTCCACATACCTGTGAGGCTTTGAACACACCCTTTTTAATTTACCATATGTTAAGCGTTAATTAAGGTCGCTAATTGTTTTAAACTCTCACTTTCACATACTCTCATCCTGATGAGCCGACTCGGATTGATCAATCCAACGAGCATTTAGTGTCCAGAGATCACATGTCACGATCCGTATACAGTGTTTAGCAAGAAGACAACCAGTCTAGTCCACTCTATGTTTTCAACTCTGAGCCGTCACTCGGTACAATAGGGGTGCAGCATTGATTTATGGGGGCGTAAACAACCTACCAGAGGAGATCAGACTTGAAGAGTCAGTTCCCTGTTTTATTTCACTTTTTAAGACACATTTTGTAAGAGGAGGAAGAAGGACGAAGCCAATATCTCAAAGAGCACGTTTGGCCTTCACAGCCCAGGCATTGAAGAGCAAGCGGAGGTA
>NW_019194037.1:0-128 GCF_002260705.1 Seriola dumerili
CTTGTCAGTGAAGACTTTGTGATGACTGCGGCGCACTGTCAAGGGCCAGAGTGAGTTAGCATTTGTTCATGTGTTGAGAAATCCATGTTAAAGGATTTTATTTCATAAACCTTGTATTTTTTAAATAA
>NW_019194038.1:0-109 GCF_002260705.1 Seriola dumerili
CTGGTCCTGGTTCTGGTCCTGGTCCAGGTTCTGGTTCTGGTTCTGGTCCTTGTTATTGTTCTGGTCCTAGTCCTGGTTCTGGTCCAGGTTCTGGTTCTGGTTCTGGTCC
>NW_019194039.1:0-159 GCF_002260705.1 Seriola dumerili
GATCTAATGTACGTTCTCCAGTGAAGCCTTGAAGCTGTGCAGCATTGTTTGCTAACACTTAAGATTTTACCTGTCGAATTGTTAATTAGCGACAGACAAGAGTGGAGGCTCCGCAGTTTTAAAAATAAATCATTAGTTTGTGTTTAATTTGTTACTTAA
>NW_019194040.1:0-156 GCF_002260705.1 Seriola dumerili
GGATTAGAGAGATGGCAATGTATGTTACATTAGAAAAGCTAACCTATGTAATCAGGGGTAAAGTACAAGAATTTGAAGAAGTGTGGGCACCCTTAATGGACTTTCTTAAGCAACAATAGATTATATCTATCTATAGGGCTATTGTGTGTGTGACAA
>NW_019194041.1:0-139 GCF_002260705.1 Seriola dumerili
ATTTCACACTCAGCTGATGAAAAAGGAAAATACAGAACATGGGACCGCAACAGGGGGAACCAGCAAATTCAGAGAAAAACGCACATATGCTCCAGACGGGATCAAAATCATCGACCAGCAGCAGGTGATGTGAAAATCA
>NW_019194042.1:0-481 GCF_002260705.1 Seriola dumerili
AACTTGACACACTTGTAAGAGACCTGACCATTCCCCAATCACAACTCCAGGCGTTGAAGGTCTTGTCAAATTACAGCCTGATGAGATGGACTGACTTGACCGTGTTCAGACTGCACGAAGACATACCTTTCAAACTGAAGATGGACAAGAGACCAGTTGCTCCCACAAGGAAAAGGAATGAGGATGAAAAAGAGGAGGAGGTTCTGGAGGTTCCACCTGAGGACACCCAGGAGGTCAGGGTGGACTTTACACCTCCTTGTCCTCCAATGAAGAAAGTGCGGTACTTACCTGCAAATAGCAAAGTCCCGTGGACACGAGTGGAGGAAGGCTTTATAAGCCTGGGTATTGAGAACCACAAGGTGGCATACGCAGCCTACTGCCAGTCCTGCCTTGCAGCAGACATCCCAATAAGAACCCTTGTGGCCTTCACAAAGCACAGACGCGGCATGCTTAAAGAAAAATAGCACAGCAGGTCCCAAAT
>NW_019194043.1:0-251 GCF_002260705.1 Seriola dumerili
AATAGAACCTGTTTGATCCAGAGACTCCAACTCAGTGACAAGGCACTCGGCTGACCAGTGGTGGAAATATCAGTCAGTCAGTCAGTCAGTCAGTCAGTCACTCAGTCATTATAGGGACAGTCATTCCAGTTTATAGGGCTATCCCTGCTGTTGCTGTCCAGCCAAAAACCAATGTTCAAATTTTTTATTGTTTTGCCTCGGGGATTCTATAAAATTGGATTGACAACTAAATTGTACCAAACCACTGTGAT
>NW_019194044.1:0-125 GCF_002260705.1 Seriola dumerili
CAAGTTCAGTTCGCTCACTCCATTCTTCTTTTCCTTGCACATGTATTGTGTGATATACGGTAATGCGGTGAGGAGTCTCAGAGTTCACTGTCCAAGGTGCTTTAGTGTCGGTCTACTTTGCTCCT
>NW_019194045.1:0-127 GCF_002260705.1 Seriola dumerili
TCATTCCTCCTGTTCATTAAAAGATCTTGCATCAAAATACTCTTAAGGAAATGCAAGTTGAAACCTTTTGAACCGCCCTCACAGTCCTGAGGGGTTTGCGTTACAAAAAGTATCTCTATAACTATTG
>NW_019194046.1:0-144 GCF_002260705.1 Seriola dumerili
CTAAACACTGTGCTGTATGTACTGATCTCATACATCCCCCTCCTCTGATAAAAAGTCAGACAAGTCTATTCACTCAACTTAAAGTTGTAAAACAGCAGAGACTGTTTTTTTTTACAGCAACTAATTTCATTTCTTTCTGAGGGT
>NW_019194047.1:0-182 GCF_002260705.1 Seriola dumerili
TTTTTTTTTTTTTTTTTAACTGACCTTATTCACAACACTTGGATGACAAATCAAAAATGAATTTTCTAACCACAAAAACGAAGCAAACAGGACTGAAATGTTGAAATAAGAAAACATGGCATCAATACACAAGTAGAGAAATTTGAGCCATTAAAATAATAATTCAATAGAAATAAGGAACT
>NW_019194048.1:0-114 GCF_002260705.1 Seriola dumerili
CTCATTTAAAACCTTCAGTGAAAATCTAGGAAGAACTTTGAAATATTTCAGACCCAAACAAAACTAGGGACTGTATCTTTAAATTTAAAAACAAGTGCCACATAAAGCTGAGCG
>NW_019194049.1:0-131 GCF_002260705.1 Seriola dumerili
AAGATCAAGAAATCATGAACAACAATAACTGACTGAACCATAATCATAAAAGCAACTTCCTTGAACCGTGCTTCAGTTTCAGAGGTACGAGAGGATGAAACGCTCAGCGACAGACGGCTGATTCCAAACCT
>NW_019194050.1:0-113 GCF_002260705.1 Seriola dumerili
CTAACATGTCTTGGTTCTGGTTGTCTTGGTTCCCGGAGGCAGTCTGGTGGATGTGCATAACTACAGAGACCAGTTTGAGGAATTCCTTTGTCTTTGAAGATGTAGTCATAGCA
>NW_019194051.1:0-108 GCF_002260705.1 Seriola dumerili
CTTCCCTCTCTGTGGGGTTTCCCTCCAAAAGTGACTTTTTGTCATTTCACGAAAATTGAATGTCATTTTAAATGTAAATCACACATTTTTTAATAAAATGTTGTATTA
>NW_019194052.1:0-154 GCF_002260705.1 Seriola dumerili
AGATGATTCAGAAATCAAAAATAACTTTATAGCCGCTAATTACTATAGAATAAAACACAAGAGAGCAAACATACTGCAGTAACATTACGTACTTAAATTATACTCAGCTATACCCAAAAAAAACAAGCAACAAAATTAATAATATATTTAAAAG
>NW_019194053.1:0-137 GCF_002260705.1 Seriola dumerili
TGACAGCTGCTGGCTCAATGAGAACTGCTGACTCAACAACAACTACAGGACCGACGATCCCAACTACTGGCTCAACAACAACTTCTGGCTCAACAACGACTGCAGCACCAATTGCCACAACTGCTGGCTCAATGACA
>NW_019194054.1:0-142 GCF_002260705.1 Seriola dumerili
TTCCATCCAGATTAGTTGAGTCTGAGCGTTGTGGAAACATTCAGGGTCAACTGAGGCTAGCTGTTTCTCTCTTTATTTAGTCTTTATGCCAAGCTAACCAGCTGCTAATTCTAACTTCATACTTAATGTACAGATGTGATAC
>NW_019194055.1:0-119 GCF_002260705.1 Seriola dumerili
CAATTTGTTTTCACATATGCAAACTTGAATTGCTCAAGCTGGTTTATTTTCATGGTTTACAAAGTTTGATTTACAACTCTAAATATTGGAATTATTTGTAAACATTACTTTATAAGCTC
>NW_019194056.1:0-143 GCF_002260705.1 Seriola dumerili
TTCAATGCGAGGGAGCAGCAACTCTACTCCGAGCTCCTCCCCCTATCTCTAGGGCCTTAGCCTTCAGCTATAGATATACAAATAATGTTTATTCTAAATTACTACAAACTACTTTTTATATTATATTATTCATTTTCTATTAT
>NW_019194057.1:0-115 GCF_002260705.1 Seriola dumerili
CTTCAACATCATATTCACTCAGAAACGCCACGACGCCGAGACGGACAACACCTCTGAGAAGGTAGAGTGGTTTTTTTTTTTTTTTTTATCACATCCTGAGTGAATCTGTTTAACA
>NW_019194058.1:0-110 GCF_002260705.1 Seriola dumerili
TCCATACATTGGTACAAAAAACAACAGATGATGAAGTTTATAGAAAAACATTTTAAAACGATGCTGCTGTCGTTCCCTCCATTTTTTTGTGGAGTTAGCATGGAGACATG
>NW_019194059.1:0-113 GCF_002260705.1 Seriola dumerili
ATCCCTCCGCCTCTCGTGTTGTATTTTTGAAGACCTGCTCGAGGGAACGGTGGTCAGGAAATGGCGCGCTCTTTACAGCTTGAAGCGCTCCTTTCACACACTATTGAATATGT
>NW_019194060.1:0-103 GCF_002260705.1 Seriola dumerili
AGACTTAAATATAATCGGACTTCTTTTTGCAACCTGTGGTGTCACCATGATGGTCATTCGAGAAAAAGCAAGTTTAACGAACTTCTGCATCGGCTTCATTCTC
>NW_019194061.1:0-179 GCF_002260705.1 Seriola dumerili
TCTAAGTTAACTGAAAAAGATGTTTTCTATTTATTTTTTATAATCTTAGGCAGTTTAACTACTGACCTTTGTACCTGTTAAGATTTTTCACTGGACTTGAGCTTAAACTTCAATTAAAAACATGAACTAAGGAGGAAACGGAGGTGGTTTCTACTGTGAACATCATGCAGAGACAGTGA
>NW_019194062.1:0-182 GCF_002260705.1 Seriola dumerili
TTTTTTTTTTTTTTTTTTACAAAATTTGAACGTGTTAATTTTCAGTTTTATAGTTTGATAGGAGAGACAAACTTTTTAAAACTTGTTATGATCGAGATTTGTTGAGATTTTATTGAATGAAAATCGACTACCGGTAGTTGCGTCACGTTCCCGTTTAGGAGCTTAAAATCCCGGCGCGGGAA
>NW_019194063.1:0-124 GCF_002260705.1 Seriola dumerili
TGACTTTTTATGCCTTACTATACTATGTTGTTGTTTTTTTACTTTTTGTGCCTTACTATACTATGAAATTCTTTCACTTTTTCTTCCTTACTATACTATGACATTTTTTAAAACTTTTTATGCT
>NW_019194064.1:0-152 GCF_002260705.1 Seriola dumerili
TCCTGGCTCATGGTGCGTAAGAGCACAAACAGGCAAAAACACATCATATTAAAGTGTAAACTTTTATTCCATTTTTCCATTTTTTTTTGTTTTTTTTATATGCTGTCAGCGTGTTGTTGAAGAAAAAAGACTTTAATAAAGAGAAAAAATCC
>NW_019194065.1:0-126 GCF_002260705.1 Seriola dumerili
GAGAAAATGTAGATGTCGTTGTGAATGAATCAGTCCTCCGTTAATTGAATTTTTCAAAACTCATTTTGAAAAATACTGCAATACCCGGGAGCCTTTGCTGCTGTTGCCATGGAGAACGAGCCAGTT
>NW_019194066.1:0-145 GCF_002260705.1 Seriola dumerili
TCAAGTGTAGAACAAACTATGAAAATTTCATGTAAATCAAACCATGACTGTAACTCTGGTGCTATGTGGTGGTGCTATGACTATGACTTGATATAATAATAATAATTATTCATTCATTCATTCATTGTCTACCGCTTATCCTCTA
>NW_019194067.1:0-144 GCF_002260705.1 Seriola dumerili
AATTAGATAAATTTGCCTGCTAAATAATGTAAACATGAGCTTTATTCAATTGCACAAGTTAGAATGAAACACATGACAAATATATACTGAAATTGAATGTGCAGGGCTTGGAAAAAGAACAAAGGGTTCTACTGATTACCTTAA
>NW_019194068.1:0-161 GCF_002260705.1 Seriola dumerili
AGCCGCTTCAAGAAATTAACAACACATTAATCAGTGACCGGTGTGTCCAGGTGAACTGTCTCATCTGTGGGAGAAATTTTTGTAATTCTTTTATGTCCCAGGTTTAATACCATTGAGCTTATCTTACAAAGGGTCTTTTAAAAAATGTATTGATCTTAGTG
>NW_019194069.1:0-172 GCF_002260705.1 Seriola dumerili
CAATGAAACACACCACATGCTAATTACATAAAGACCTATGAAATATTTTAACGGGTGGTGACCTGTTAGGTGTGAGGGATAGATGACGGTCTTTGGGTCCGTAGTTGCGAGTCTGCCTCCGGTTCGTACTATTGACTAGTTAGTTCACGTCAACGCACACGCACACGCACAC
>NW_019194070.1:0-188 GCF_002260705.1 Seriola dumerili
TCACTTATTCCAAAAGAGGGGAAGGATAGATCTGAATGCTGTAACTATAGACCGGTTAGCGTGTTAAATCAAGACTATAAGATATTTACATATATACTGGCCCAACGAATAGAAGGACTGTTACCACAAATAATTAGCCTTGACCAGAAGGGTTTTATTCGTCAGAGACAAACCCAAGATAATATCAG
>NW_019194071.1:0-106 GCF_002260705.1 Seriola dumerili
GACAAAGGAGTTTCATGCCCTTGGGATTGTGTCGCTCTTCCCATCTTTGAAAGACCCATACTCAAAAAAGGGATATGTGAGTTTGAAATGTAACCATGGCGTGAAA
>NW_019194072.1:0-163 GCF_002260705.1 Seriola dumerili
AATGTCAAAAAACGTCGTAGTATTGTAAATCATAAAAATGTCATAGTATAGTAAGGCAAAAAAGGTCGAAAAATGTCATAGGAGAGTAAGGAAAAAAACGTCGTAGTATAGTAAGGCAAAAAATGTCAAAAATCGTCATTGTATAGTAAGGCATAAAAATGTG
>NW_019194073.1:0-113 GCF_002260705.1 Seriola dumerili
CAAGTTCCTGTTCTTCATTTAGGAGCTTTCATCTGCCCCCTAAGGGAGGCAGACGTTGAATCCTTAGAGGGACATATTAGAGACCGGAGGCACACAGTTACTGTAATACATAG
>NW_019194074.1:0-189 GCF_002260705.1 Seriola dumerili
TTAGGATGGGCAGGATCCTCAGTGTCCTCTCCACTTTCAGAGGACGGGTCAGAGGCATTCACAGAAGTGGAGGACTCCAGTGACCATTCCATGTCAGATTTCCCCTCGAAGCTTATGTCTTCTTCAGATGAGTCCTGCAGCTCGCTGGCAAATAAAGGCTGCATGACCATTTCTAAAGCCTCGTCTGCA
>NW_019194075.1:0-198 GCF_002260705.1 Seriola dumerili
ACATCCATACATGAGCTCACCAGGTCTTAACTATAACACAGCCTCTTTATTGTTCTTATTTTTTGAAAATTTTCTTGTTCACTAGATGATGTCTCAGTCTTCTCTTTTATTTTGCACATGTACATACCCTTCCCCCTGTAGTTTATGTTTGTTTATGTGTCTGCCAAAAATTCAATAAAATGTCAATCAAAAAAAAAA
>NW_019194076.1:0-169 GCF_002260705.1 Seriola dumerili
CTTACTAAACCTTTATGTTTTTATGGATGACTATAATATAGTAGGTAGATGGGACAGCATGATAGTACAGTGGTTTAAGCTATGGACTCTGGCGGAAAAGGTGCTGGGTTCAAACCCCACCTGCAACCTCTCTTTATGGAACTTTCATTATTTCCTTGTCCCACTGTGG
>NW_019194077.1:0-119 GCF_002260705.1 Seriola dumerili
TTCACATCCCTGTAGATTAAATACCTTTCTGAACTGTGATAGGTATCGGCTTGTGCTGATATTTGATAATATTGAATATTGCCATATTTATTGCTCTCAAGTCCCTCAGTTCACCAACT
>NW_019194078.1:0-126 GCF_002260705.1 Seriola dumerili
GTCAACACATACAGCACTAATAGAGGACTGTGGCATCAAGGCAACGTTGTCTGTTGTGATTCTATAAACTGCCCCATTAAACTGCCCCCCTCTCTCTCTCTCTCCCTCTCTCTCTCCCTCTCCCTC
>NW_019194079.1:0-175 GCF_002260705.1 Seriola dumerili
TTTTTTCCTTTTGTATGCCTAAACTATTAACTACTAAACTCGTTTTTTTCTATTTTTAGGCCTTACTATACTATGATGTTTTTTCTATTTTCATGCCTTCCTAAACTATGTCGTTTTTTTTCATTTTTAGGCCTCTCTAAGCTCTATAATTTTCATGACTTTTTATGTCTTACTA
>NW_019194080.1:0-108 GCF_002260705.1 Seriola dumerili
AAAAAAAAAAGCCATAAAAAAAACTCATAGTATAGTAAGGTCAGTAAAAACGTCAAAGTATTGTAAAGGTATAATAACGTCATAGTATAGTAAGGCATAAAAAGTCAT
>NW_019194081.1:0-142 GCF_002260705.1 Seriola dumerili
TTCAAATTCAAATAGGAAAAAAAATAAAATCACATTTTGTCTGACCAATAGTGAGAAATCCTAAGATATTCAGTTTACTATGACAAAAAGAGCTCTGTACTTTTTTTTTTGTTTCTAATGTTAAGGCCCTAATGTTGTCATT
>NW_019194082.1:0-124 GCF_002260705.1 Seriola dumerili
TTCCTAATTCTTATCTTTGCAACAGCCACTATAAAAAAAAGAATTAAAGGATTATACTCTGACTCATCGTGATCGATCCATTTATTTTTTCCTTCTACTTTCACATGTTGATGCTGACCAATTC
>NW_019194083.1:0-144 GCF_002260705.1 Seriola dumerili
ACGGTTTAGTTTTTGTGCAGTTTGACCAACAAATCATTTCTGATATTTTTTTAACTTGAAGGATTTTTACAGGAAAATAGATTTTCCCGGAATAAAGAAAAAACAAAAAAAAATGAGCATAACTTGGTGTGAAATGTTTCTCGC
>NW_019194084.1:0-116 GCF_002260705.1 Seriola dumerili
ATGGTTTAAAGTGGTTAAGGCAGGAATTAAAACACGTTCAACTCACAGCAGACTACCCCACACAGTCAATAAATAAATAAATAAAATAAAATAAATGAATAAATAAATAAATAAAC
>NW_019194085.1:0-164 GCF_002260705.1 Seriola dumerili
ACTGAAATAATTTTTGTCAGAATAAAATGGAGGCCTGTAAGAGATATAAAATGAAACAAGGAGGCAAGAAAATAACATAAATATCTGCCAAGCTGCTGATTACACAAGCCACAATTAAAAGTGGGAAAAAAATACAGCATCAAAATGACAAAATAATGAAAAAT
>NW_019194086.1:0-443 GCF_002260705.1 Seriola dumerili
CCCCCCCCCCGACACCACCGACACCACCTATCCACAACCAACATCTAGAATGACGTGTATAGGAAATACAGGAAAACAAGTCAATGATGGTTTGCAGAAGACCAGAAAAAAGGATCCATCACCCAAAAACCTGTTGTTCTGGTGACACACCAAACAGATGGATCTGGTTCTAAGCCTGAAATCCAGATATGACTTTTTTGTAATTTTATTTAAATTAAATTTAAAAAACATGTTACACTGTATGTAAAACATTAAATTTTTCAAGTGTTACATTTTGTTTGTCCCTAACATGAGAAACCATATCTTTCACTTTTTAAAATTTGTTTGTAGACGAATGTTTTTTTCTATCAGGAGAATAGTTGGAATAGAATAGTCAGTATTACAACCCTGTACTTTAAAGAGACCCTATTATGGCCATTTTCAGTGTTAATCATTTCATTCTT
>NW_019194087.1:0-151 GCF_002260705.1 Seriola dumerili
GATGCCGAATCTCTAGATCACGTGACGCAGCCACGAGGCGCGTGCTCCAACCCGTCAACATGGGCGCCGAAATGAAAACCAAGACGTTTCACCATCGCCACAACACGCAGTTGGTGTATTCCCGGTTTAACAGTTGAACTATTGCATTCAT
>NW_019194088.1:0-110 GCF_002260705.1 Seriola dumerili
GTATAGTAAGGCATAAAAAGTCTTAAAAACAACATAGTACAGAAAGACATAAAATGTCATTAAAACGACAAAGTATAGTAAGGCATAAAACTTCATTAAAATGACATAGT
>NW_019194089.1:0-136 GCF_002260705.1 Seriola dumerili
GACATGTAGAGACTGAACTATCTGTTCAACAGTGAGAACATTTCTCTCTCTGCTACATTCAACACAGAGAAAATGAGGAACCAGGACTAGACAAGTGCCAGAAGCCAAACCCAGGATACAGAGGTTCAGTGAAGGT
>NW_019194090.1:0-331 GCF_002260705.1 Seriola dumerili
TGTGTGTGTGTGTCTGTGTGGCTGTGTTTGTAAACATCAAAGAGTCTCCTAACGAGCCATATCGAACAGCTGTGTCTGGCTGGAAGACCTGACTCAGAGCTGAGTGGGATTTTGGCTTGGCGAGTCTCTCAAACAACTGCTATTTTTGAAAAGAACAGTAACTCATATCAGAACCATGAGTGGACCATGATCGGCACAAGATGTTTGTGCACACATTGTATGGCTTTGGTGTTTCTGGAGCCAAAAATGTGGCCATAGGAGCAAGTTACAAAAAAGGGTCAGTTCTGCTTTCCTCTGGAAATCAGCTCCTGAATTTGTATTGCAGTCAGTG
>NW_019194091.1:0-102 GCF_002260705.1 Seriola dumerili
TGAAACTCGCTCTTTTCAGCTTTGACATAAAGTCTGTGGTTCAGTAGTCTCTGTAGTACTGTAGCTACATGTTTTCTATGAGTGTCCAAGTCAGGTGAGTAG
>NW_019194092.1:0-107 GCF_002260705.1 Seriola dumerili
CACTCCTCCTTTGAGTGCTCATAGTTTGAAAAGTTATGTTATGTAAAAACAGTTCCTATGTTTTTGATAGAGCAGAAGTTTTCCTCCGTTTTATAGTTTGAATCACA
>NW_019194093.1:0-134 GCF_002260705.1 Seriola dumerili
GTATCACTCGTCCCATAGGCCAAGAATTCCGAGGAGCTGTGTACTGAATTCTTGGCTTTTAACAACAGGTAAGTCACTGTTCCATATCCATGTTTACTGGCATCGCAGAAATGATGCAACTGGGCTGAAGTAAC
>NW_019194094.1:0-124 GCF_002260705.1 Seriola dumerili
ACACACACACACATGTGCACATATCTATATACACACACACACGCCGTGGACATCTGTCATATGTGATGGTAGAAAAAAATAATAGGGATTTAGTTTGCAAAAATATGGTTGGTGCTCCGCGCTG
>NW_019194095.1:0-788 GCF_002260705.1 Seriola dumerili
AAGGTTCCTCGTCCCCACAGAGACACTCAAAGCTAATGCTAAGCTAAGATTTGAGATGGTTCACTGTCACGTCAACAACCAGGAAGCACCTGCACCAAATCTCACCTGAGTCTGGACTCTTGTTATTGATTACCATCAGCTGTTTCATCTGCATGTACATGAGAAGGATGGCTGTACTATAGGTAACCTTGAGCAGGAGCGTGGGTCACATGACCAACCTGTCGCCTTGGTTACATCTGATCCAGAAGCAGAAGTTTTTAAAACAAACCGACCATGAATCCAGCAAATTAATAAAAACTGTTTATTTTATTCTTTGACAAAAACGTCCCAATGGAAAAAGCTACAGTAACATGTACATCTGTATTGTTTACCGTGTACAATGATGATAACGTTTATTATAAACAAAAAACATCATGTCATTTTACATCTGTGTGTATCTCATTGTGCAGATGTTTAATGAGATGAGTTCATCTAAACTCAGTGCTGTGTTCCTGTTTGTACTTTCAGTCCTCAGCTTCATTTTCCTGTTCACTCTCGTCTTCCTGCAGCTGCATCAGAGCTGTGTTGTAGCTCTGCTCACTCACTGCAATAATTCCTGCTGCTTCACACTGAAAGTTTCCACCTGTGAAGCGGCAGGAGGCTTTTATTTTGAGCTGCTACAGGAAGTGCAATGTGTTCACCGAGCGTTTGAAATACTGCAGGGATGATTCGCACAAACAGGAGCAGCCACAGTGAGCTGCACATGATTATTTGAATTGCTCTTTGTCTGGCTCATCACCTGGGACCAG
>NW_019194096.1:0-142 GCF_002260705.1 Seriola dumerili
GAAGAATTGTGTATGGGATGTAAAATAAGAGATGGGAAGGTTGTTTCCAGCAGCAGCAGGTAGCTGAAGCGAAAGGCTCTGATAAGTGCAATGTACAGCTCAGCACCAAACAGCAATACTCACATTTGCAGTATGGACTAAT
>NW_019194097.1:0-112 GCF_002260705.1 Seriola dumerili
TGACCTTGGCGATCTCCTCCATCAAGTCAAAGTTTTCCCGTTTTCCAGTGAAATATCTCAACATCTGCATGACTGATTTGGTTAAGGCATTCATGGTTCCTAAATGATGTAT
>NW_019194098.1:0-120 GCF_002260705.1 Seriola dumerili
GGGGGGGGTTTATGAGCTGGGGAGGGAGGTTACAACCGTGGGCTGATGTACTATGACAAATATAACAGTTGATAACATGTAGACATATACACACAAAATAAATGTACAATGCCCCCCCCC
>NW_019194099.1:0-505 GCF_002260705.1 Seriola dumerili
TTATAAAGAGAAGGTCTAGACCTGCTCTATTTGGAAAGTACCTTGATATAACTTGATATAACAACAGAAAGTTTGTCTCAAAACTCTGTGTGTAAAATGGAAATCCACAAGCGTAAAATTGAGATCCAGAAATGCGTTTTTGCTTCACAAATAGAGAACTGATTTACAAATGTCTATTTGAAAGCTGTAAATATTTATATATTTACAAATGCTTTTCATTTATTTCTAAATTAATTGAATGTATTCACAAATAATTTTTTAATATTTGGATATTGTTTGTGTATTTGCAAATCCGTTACATTTGCAATATACTTTTGGGAATTTGCAAATATCTTCTTTGTATTTGTGTAAGGTGAATTTTATTCATAGATTACACATTTACGCACGGATTATTAATCTGTTCACACAAATAATATTTAACCCTTGTGCCCTACTCGGGCATTTTTGTACATTTTTCTCAACTTTATTTTTTGATTTGATGATCATTTTGGCTGTGTTACAGCTT
>NW_019194100.1:0-160 GCF_002260705.1 Seriola dumerili
CCACTGGTCACCCAGCTGCTGGGAGTCATTTCATACTGGGAACCATTCAATTCTGGTTTGATTAAAGATTTAGTTTTTCCTCATTTAAAGACAAAATGGGCGATTGAGATCTGGAATAAAATAAAACTTGGTTTAATCCAGTTACTTTTAAATTGTTTTT
>NW_019194101.1:0-667 GCF_002260705.1 Seriola dumerili
AAAAAAGATTTGTCGTTAAAAATGATTTTCAGACCTTTATTATTTATTTATTGAGTCCGTTTGTGTCTTGTAGCTAATTGTACTGGTCTTACAGAGCAGAGTTGCTTCGGACAAGCCCGATTCATATTCAGTTTTCTGAATGCATTTAGGCTGCGTCGTTATGTTACATGTTTAACAGGCCGAGTGAATATGTCACTAATTGTATGGGGCTGATTATTATGGCCTGTATCTGACTTTTCTTAGATTAATCAGTAGGTCATTTCTGAACATGTTGAAACGCTCCAGCAGACAAACAAAAGCAAACCTAAAGCTGCTTCTTTCTTTTGACTTGTAAGTGGTTATAAAGTTTACTGACAGTGGTTTTATTAAAAAGTCGGAAAGATCATTTTACAACCTATAAGAGCATAAGAGCAATAATTCTTGATTTGAGATGAGACGCTCTCGTTCCGTTTAATCTCCTCCATCCCCGCAGCAGAGCTTCTCTGTATAGTCTTCTAAAAATGAATAAATGAATAAGACGAAGTCAAAACTACTTTGAGTTTTAATGTAATTTACACACGCGCTCCTACACCTTCACGCACAGCTGTTCTTGTTTGGCTGTTGTTGAAGCGCGTGGGCTTCAGCCCGTGTGGATTAATTACAGCAGTCTCTAAATCCAGTGTGTGAA
>NW_019194102.1:0-212 GCF_002260705.1 Seriola dumerili
TTTTTGTATCCAGTAAGCTACTCATTTATTTATTTTTATTGGTTTCCGTTTGTCTTTTATTCTTCTTTTCTTTTCTCTCCCCTCCCTTGGTGTTTCATGACCTGAGTAAGGTGTGGGGTGGGAGGTGTGTGTGTGTGTGTGTGGTGGGAGGTGTGTGTGTGTGTGTTGGGGGGTGTCAGGGGATTTTGCTCTGTAATAGCAGCTGTAACAGA
>NW_019194103.1:0-134 GCF_002260705.1 Seriola dumerili
TAATAAAAGAGAACAGGAAGTAGACGCTGGCAGAGGAAACAATCCTTTCAAAATAACCGCACAAAGCAACACTACACACTCACATACATTGAAAGACAAACACCATCACCACCATATGGATATTAACTGTATAA
>NW_019194104.1:0-120 GCF_002260705.1 Seriola dumerili
TTGGTACCAACCTCGTCAAGTTTTCCACATGTTCTTTGTTCTCAATTTTCTTATACTTTTGTGCACGATTTTTGTGTTTATTACTTCAGCAAGCCAAGCCTTCCAAACTGAATCACACAC
>NW_019194105.1:0-204 GCF_002260705.1 Seriola dumerili
AGAAAACTACTTAAAGTCAATGCTGAATGTAGGAACTGTACACAATTATCAAACAAAGATGGTGATGATGGTGATGGTGATGAGGAGGAGGAAAACAATGATTTGTTTGGCTTTGACAAGTACACTGCAGATGACTCTGAAGAAGAAAATAAGGTTAACCCTCTCGACCTCATAGTTGCACTCTTCCTTTGTGCTGACAGCTTC
>NW_019194106.1:0-833 GCF_002260705.1 Seriola dumerili
CTGACTTTAAATCATTACTACATATAAATTACTACATTACTATATGTGATTTCATATTGGGATATGGTGTGGAAGAAAGCCTGATCGTGACCCTGATGTGAATTCTAGCTTCTATTATGGACATCCAGAAACTGTTGTGCATTTAATTTGTTTTATTGCCCAATTGTAGAGAATTTCTGACGAAACCTCTGAACTTTCATTAATGAAAATATTGATGAAAGTTTTATTTTTCTGTAGAAGAATGTTTNTGTTTTGTTTTGTTTCCTGGAAAATAAAACACTGACAAACATGTGTACATGATGAATTTTATTATAAAGGTCAAATTCTATATGTATTAATGTAAATTTACAGTTAGAAACCATGTTTTGTTTTTAGAGTTCAATTAATGAATTAATTCAATCAATTTAACACGCTCTCAAAGAAAAACCACGAACAGCTTCTGCTATTTTAAAATCTTTTAAATCTTTATGCACTTTATTTAGATCTGTGTTTTTATTATGTGTATTATGTGTATCCTCTGTATATACCTTTGCTGAATGTTTATCATGTGCGACTTGAACATGTTATTTACTTACAGGTGTTTGTTCCTTAAAGATAAATGAATGGAATAAAGTTCGTTCAACAAAAGAGGCATTTTTCTTTTCCTGTAGAAACAATAGTGAATCCTGTTCTGAGCAGTTTGTGTAAAGATCTGTGAACTAATTGTCTCCAGACTGTATGAAGCAATGTGTTGTCGTGGCATTAAGTTGAAACAATCATGTTCCCAATAACATCTTATGTTTCCATCTTGTTCTTTATTAAAATGACTGTAACGTCATTAAACGCTTCGTGGA
>NW_019194107.1:0-118 GCF_002260705.1 Seriola dumerili
GATGAATTATAAACTGTCACACATTATAAAACAGATATCCACATTTCACGTAATGATCATTTATGACATCATTTACATTTCTGTCATGTTGCATGTTATAATTGATTCCTGTAGATTT
>NW_019194108.1:0-100 GCF_002260705.1 Seriola dumerili
AGGAGGAGGAATAGCGACTATTTATAAAAGTTATTATAAATGTAAGCAACTGTCTCTGTCGTCCTCCTTCACCAGCTTTGAGCTGAGTTTATTTGAGCTG
>NW_019194109.1:0-100 GCF_002260705.1 Seriola dumerili
AAAAACATCATAGTATAGCAAGCCATAAAAACGACATAGTATAGTAAGGTAAAAAAAGTTTAAAAAACGTCACAGTATAGTAAGGCATAAAAAGTCAAAA
>NW_019194110.1:0-180 GCF_002260705.1 Seriola dumerili
CCTTAGAGATCAACGCACTGCAGCCTAAGAAACCACATACTAATAGACAAAACACAAACATATTCAGAAAAGATGTTTATCAATTTGACATCACATGTGCTGCAAATACACACAACACAACCAAATATAGAAATGTGTTGCAAGTAGCACAGACAACAGTGGAAGTGTTTCCAGGGGACA
>NW_019194111.1:0-377 GCF_002260705.1 Seriola dumerili
TTTGTGAATTACTCTTAGTCAGAAAAATTAGGAGTCCTAAAGTTAGGACCACACAGGTGGCAACAATCAGTCAATTGATGCTCTTGATGTACCTCAACAAAAATATATGTTAATCAAGATATCAACTCAAGACAAATTGTTAAGGACATGAATAAACAAGCAAACAGTCCCCTCTGTGGAACAATCCAATACATAAAGAAACATTATCTGAAGCCACAAGCAGTACACTTCCTATTTCAAAAGGTCAGGTTAGGAGGGAGGACACACGTTTATCAAGGTCTGTTCCAGGACAATATCAGGGTGACTGTCCACCTGCTGAAGCTCAGGAGAAGCTGGGTGATGAAGCAGAACAATGACCCTAAACTTCAAAGTAAATC
>NW_019194112.1:0-117 GCF_002260705.1 Seriola dumerili
TAGGCACATTTTAATATAGTAATCATATTGTTAAAGTAACAATTTTTGTTTCAACGGTGTTTAAATTAAATATGAGACTTATTACTTATACATGTCCCAAAAACATTTATAGCTTTA
>NW_019194113.1:0-840 GCF_002260705.1 Seriola dumerili
GTAATGTAAAGAAATTGCCAAGAAATAACAGTCAAAGTCAGAATAATGTTGTAGTAGTATAATCACTGGGAATTATTGGTTGATTATGGAGTAAAGATGAAGCAGAATAAAGAGGGTTGGTCGGTCACTATATGGGAATTGTTGTAGTAAGTAGTATAGATCACATACACACTAAGACAGCAGGGGCGTTTCTGTATCAGCTGCCATTAATATCGATAGTATTAATATCCCTTATTGCATTGTGAAGAGGCTGTTAGCAGGTGATACCAAGGCTCATATATTAACCGGCAGCATGTCAACATTGTTGTCGCTTAATATAAACACAGCAGCAGTTTCCTCCACACAGCCAAGTACTTTCAGTGAAATAAACCTAATGTATTTGTAACTTCCACAGTCTTAGCTTTCAATGAGCCAGGAGGAGTGGTAGCCACGGCAACAGTTGTGGTAGATGTGGCGACTGCTGGAAATGTCACCGTGGTTAACCCATAATCACCTCACCACTGCCTGTAAAGTGTAGTGTGCCTTGTTTCTTAGAAATATATGGGTAGTTAACAAGGACTGTCGCTGTTTTTACATCATTATATCACAAGAAGTCCCTTAACAACAAGTCAGAGACAGCAGGGTCCAAACAAGCATTTTAATCCTCGTAATCAGGCCACATAATATTCACAAACATGTTTATTTTCTGATGACAACGACTTAAAGGTAATAAACAAAATAAATTTGAACTCAACTTACAGATTTAACTATGCATCTCTTTTTATACAACACAAACTGCTTCTATAAGAATATGATATTAACATGTTTGCAATACGCTGCAATGTCTGGCAGAAATAACAG
>NW_019194114.1:0-110 GCF_002260705.1 Seriola dumerili
ATGCAAAAATATCCATTCCAACTGAAATCGTGACTCAAAATGATGCATTGTTTTTTGTTTTTTTTTTTTTGTTTTTGCATACTGTTCAGCCCTAGTATTCATTATTGTGT
>NW_019194115.1:0-133 GCF_002260705.1 Seriola dumerili
CTCAAATCAGCACAGTAGAGAACAGAGCCTTCAGAGGAATAGAAAAGCTTTGTTTTTTGTTTTTTTTACATTCTGGTACGGCAGAAAAAGCACAAATTTGTTCTAAACTATGCCCCAGATACCTGCAGATGTA
>NW_019194116.1:0-148 GCF_002260705.1 Seriola dumerili
GTTCCTCTCATACCATTGGTAGGGGAACTTTATTACCTCGAACATGATAAACCGTATCTATAACAATCAATTAACTATTAATTTTTAATTTTTTCTCTCACAGTGTTAGGCCTGCGAACCGGCACAGTGCCGGAATACTTTAAGCCCT
>NW_019194117.1:0-212 GCF_002260705.1 Seriola dumerili
CACCTTCTCTGCTTGTATATGTGGAGTAAAGTGTGTTTAAGAGGAAACACAAAGGAAGAGAAAGAAAAAGAGAAAATCACAGTTTGAACCTCAAACACCATCCCAGCTCTGTTTGATAGGACATGCTACATCCACTGAACTCAACTGGAAAAACACTGTTTCTGACTCGTCTAATGACAGAAGCAAATATACAGTTTGGAAAACACTTGAAT
>NW_019194118.1:0-146 GCF_002260705.1 Seriola dumerili
CAATATCTACAAAAAATTAGTCCCAGTGATTTATAAGTATCCAAGAGCCTAATAAGTATCCAAGAGTATCCTAACCCTAACCCTAACCCTGCTCATAGGTTATTGCAGAAGAAAAACAAGAATATCAGCAGAAAAAATGCAAAGCA
>NW_019194119.1:0-113 GCF_002260705.1 Seriola dumerili
CTTACTAAAATATGACGTTTTTATGCCTTATTATAGTATAATATTTTAATGCCTTAATATACTATGACGTTTTTCGACATGTTTCATGCCTTACTATACTTTGATGATTTTTG
>NW_019194120.1:0-100 GCF_002260705.1 Seriola dumerili
TGCATCTCCAGCCCGATACACTTTTTCCTTTTTTTTTTTTTTACACTGTAGCTGAAAACATAACACCTTCATCACCAGATCTCCAAAAACACCGTGCATT
>NW_019194121.1:0-102 GCF_002260705.1 Seriola dumerili
ATTGCAACACCAAATATGTAACACCTCACCCTGTAAATGTTGTATGCAGCAAGAAACATAAGTCATCACAATTTTTTCCCCTTAAAAGTTTCCTGGACCTGC
>NW_019194122.1:0-1292 GCF_002260705.1 Seriola dumerili
TGTGTGTGTGTGTGTGTGTGTGTGTGTGTGTGGTGAGTTGACAGCCGTGACTCTGCAGTCGAGCAGTGCGTACTATTATGTAATAAACCAGGGTTAGCGATAGCTGAGGCGTAAGTCTAGCAGCTTCTCCATCTCCATATGCTCCCCTTCACGTCTCTGCA
Organism: Seriola dumerili; assembly: GCF_002260705.1. Lineage (NCBI taxonomy): Eukaryota > Metazoa > Chordata > Actinopteri > Carangiformes > Carangidae > Seriola > Seriola dumerili. Next base: position 162 of record NW_019194122.1, read on the forward strand.
GGCTGTCCCAACTCACACTGTAGTGTGACCGTTTTGAGGAATAGTCTATATTCACTCTGAGGTGTTTAATGTCAGCCTATTTGCAGCCGTGCGGGCAGGACGCGAGTTGCCGTGCAGCAAAGTGGTGAGTGGTGAAGCATGCTTAATTTAAATTTCTTTCAACCACATTGTATCTGGATGATTAATGGAAGAGGATGTGCACATAGAACCAGCTTGGTTTTGGTGTTTCAAGGACGGTGGACAGTGCTGAAAAAACATTGCTTCTCCCTGACTTCCCTTGCGGTCTACATGTTACTGCCTATGATCCTGCTGCAGTGTTGCATATCTGCAGCCTCCTCAGCCCTGGTGCTCTGTTACCACTTTCACCCCAGGAGCAGAAACAGGAGACTGACCGGCATCAGGACCTGTTCCTAATTGTGTCAGACAACTGATGCATCCGGTGGATCCTGGTCTGTTATCAGATATCTGATATCAGCCTGCCATCTCATCCTCCTGTGATTTTATGAAGCTTTCTCCCTCCGACCTTCTGCTCAGTTTGTGTATGTTTATATAGACCACTGAATAGGTTTTATAGTTGGAAGCTAATTATACATTTAATGGCTCTGAATATCAGTTTTCCTAAACCCCCACCCCCTCCACTGGTGTTATAAGAAGCATGAAATTATCACAGAAGCACCAAGTACAAGTCTTGTTCTTTGGCCTTCAAATTTCTGCTGAACCTCAGGTGATTTGAGTTAATGATGAGAACACCTATCAGTATATTCTATTCTGTGTACCTGAGCCAATTTAGGTTCTCTGCCAGTCACATACTGGATTTCCATGTTTTCCATCCTGTATTTGCATATTAATGAAGGGTAATCCCAGACTTTCCATGCCAAACTTTTGTTGAGGTGAGTCGCGCAATCCAGGGTCACAAGAGCGACCAACTCATTTGTCAGTCAAATTCAGTTTCCATTCAGCCTCTCTCGAAACCACAGCTTGTTGCTTGTGCACCTCCCTGGTAAACACACAATGTTTTGAATTTGAATTCAGAATCTATTTGTGAGCGTCAGAAATGTATTAATGCTGACATGCAAAGATAAACAGAACTGGATTATATTTGTGTGGTGTGTTTGCACAGTGATGGGAGGA
>NW_019194123.1:0-125 GCF_002260705.1 Seriola dumerili
TATAATACAAAATCTATAGAAGTGTAATACATTGATGTATGAAAAACAAATCTGCTCAGTTTTCCTGAATTAACAAGATTATTTCAATTATTTCAGGATTCTGATATAATCAAGTGGATGCGTTA
>NW_019194124.1:0-581 GCF_002260705.1 Seriola dumerili
CGTCTCCAGCGGTGGAAAGCCACACCGAGAGTTACTCGTTTTGCTTCTTTTCTCTGCTGGTTTCTTATATCAGTTGATTTCTGCAAGAAAAGAAGATCAAACAGCCCAGGAAATTTTACTACAATAAGTATTGTCACTTACTGACTCGTCACTAAGCATGGATTTGCATTTCACAGTCACACATAACATTCCAATATCCTATGCCACACGTTCCATCTCCAGTCTTCTAGGTCTTAGTATTTCTCCCTAGGTTAAGGAGAAATCACCACTACTAATGAAACATGTGTATCATCAACTTCTTTAAATCCAGTCCACCTATCCACATCAACATTAACACTACCAGCAATTAAAAACTCAAATCACATATATCACACTACACTTTCACGACAATATCTCACTCTTGCGGTTTTACATCACGCACCTGTCATGCCCGTCTTACATTCACCCTCCACTAAATATTGCGCCGGGCCTCTAACTCTCTCCTCTATGATTACAACTACAGCATTTTAGACTCAATATCATTGCCCCTACCTATAAGAGAAGCCACACATCTCTCTCTTTGGCTGCTGATCCCTGTTAGT
>NW_019194125.1:0-102 GCF_002260705.1 Seriola dumerili
TATACTATGACTTTTTAGGACATTTTTATGCCTTACTATACTATGAAGTTTTTAAGACTTTTCATGCCTTACTATACTATGACATTATTATGCCTTACTATA
>NW_019194126.1:0-166 GCF_002260705.1 Seriola dumerili
AACATTGATTGAATATTGATTGAAGAACATTGATCGGTCTGAGCAGCAGCTGTGAGTCAGGGAGCGTCTACAAAGTGACACTGAACACAGATATTAGTGTCATGAAATCCTGTCACACATCAATGATTCTACTGCAACACTTAATGAGGAGAAAAGTGCTTTTTCC
>NW_019194127.1:0-115 GCF_002260705.1 Seriola dumerili
GACGCTGCCACAGCCACACATGTTGACCAATGCGGCTTTGAAAGACAATTTAAAAAAAAAAAAAAAAAACGCTCTCGATCGCGAACCGGCTCCCGTCGTTCACTTCAAAGAGCCG
>NW_019194128.1:0-167 GCF_002260705.1 Seriola dumerili
TCAATGAATAGTGAGAAGTGGGGTGTGACAGGGGGAGGGTTTTTTCTATTGTTCATGTGTTACTGTTTCAGAGTTGGATCATTTTGTTGTGTTAATCAGTTAAGAATGGGTTCAAGAGCCTGCGCAGAAAAGGTAATTATTATGGGTTTAAGTTGGACAGCACAGAA
>NW_019194129.1:0-144 GCF_002260705.1 Seriola dumerili
GAGGAGCAGGTAAAGGGGAGGTGAGGATGAAGGAGGAGAAGTGGTGGCGGCGGTGGGAGGTTGATAGTAACTTTGGATGCGGTCGTCGAAGGTGTGGTCGTTCGCAGCCGTCGTAGGCTGAACCGAAATGAGACGGTCTGGTCT
>NW_019194130.1:0-181 GCF_002260705.1 Seriola dumerili
GTGGAAAGTAATTAAGTACATTTACTACTAAGAACTATACTTAAGCACAATTTTGAGGCACATGTAGGCTACTTGAATCTTTCCATATTACGCTCCTTAATACTTCCACTCCACTACAATTCTGTGGTAAATATTGCACATTCTACTCCACATCATTATATTAATTATCTTTGTGTGTGTG
>NW_019194131.1:0-119 GCF_002260705.1 Seriola dumerili
CGAACCGTCAGGACTTCTGTAACTTTGTGATGTCACAACTGTATGGGCACTGCCTCTCAGCCACGCCCCCGGCACATCCAATCTGCATCCACCATCCAACCTTACAGGATTTGGTTTCT
>NW_019194132.1:0-103 GCF_002260705.1 Seriola dumerili
ACTATTTACATGAAATATGAAGGCACAGGGCCTGAAGGCTAAGGGATTAAAAGATGTGATTCGACCAGTCCAGTCTCAATTAAGACAAAACTAATGGGTCGGC
>NW_019194133.1:0-102 GCF_002260705.1 Seriola dumerili
CCACCTCACCTGTGCCACCTGTCTTCTCAGCCTCACACTCCCCCTCCTCACTCACCTCCCTGAGTCCTCTCTGCTCCTCCTGCCTCTCTCTCTCTCCTCCGT
>NW_019194134.1:0-106 GCF_002260705.1 Seriola dumerili
TCATCCAAACTTCAACAGTCACAAATGAAACCAAACATACAGTCAGTAGTAATGTCCAGAGGAGGGTAGTGGAGCCAACAACTGTAGTCAATTAAAAGTAAGAGTA
>NW_019194135.1:0-218 GCF_002260705.1 Seriola dumerili
TTTTGCTGGGGCTCATCCGAGCATCCAGAGAGGGAGACTGGATGCTACACTTGGCAAGCATTCGAGCAATGATCCCATGGTGCTTTGCATATGACAGGATGAACTACGCACGCTACCTCCCCTACTACTACGCCCAGATGTCTCAGCTGTCCATCACACACCCAGATGTGTACACAGAATTCATGACAGGAGGCTTCTCTGTTCAACTGGGCTCCACC
>NW_019194136.1:0-113 GCF_002260705.1 Seriola dumerili
AACTGTTAAGTCCTGCAAATGTTAAGTCCAAAATTTTATTATGCAAATAAAAGTACAAAAGTATTCTAAATATAAATATAAATTTTAAATATACTGAGCGTAAAAGAAGTGAT
>NW_019194137.1:0-325 GCF_002260705.1 Seriola dumerili
ATAAAAAACTGTCAAAAAAATTCTCTGGACAAGTTTCTTTTAAGAGGCCATGCATCAAGAAAGAGGATGCTGGGGATGCTCCACAACCTTCCAGCTCCTCTAACCCAAAACAGCTCTGGCCATCGCCTCCGGACCAATTTCATGCTTCTCTAACCCAGTAAAAACTGCTTGGGACCAAGTTCGGGCTCCATGGCCACAAGACACTCAGATGCCATCCTAACTGAACGTGCATCTCAGCCGAAATGCTTTTCATTCATACTAACATTTGTTTATATCATGTACAGGCATTGTGCAAATAGAATAGGCTTAGCTTTAAAAAAAAAAA
>NW_019194138.1:0-126 GCF_002260705.1 Seriola dumerili
ATGTCCAGTCTACTCCGTAATTTTGTTTTGGTTGCTGTGACTGCAGAAAACCCTGCTTCACACAGATATGATGTCGGAAATGGCAAAAGGGTTTTCAGTGCTGTTGTGGCAATCTCAGGGTATTCT
>NW_019194139.1:0-100 GCF_002260705.1 Seriola dumerili
CTTTCCTTCATTTGGGTTAAATGACCACTAAACAATGGACTCTTCTTTACCGCATTCTTGGATGTCAAGTATGAGTATGAAACAGTATTTGTAGTTTTTA
>NW_019194140.1:0-152 GCF_002260705.1 Seriola dumerili
AATTCACAGATTTTCAAGAAATATGCAGGGACGTATAAACACAATACAATTGATACAGACATGGATAAGAAAAAAAAACAGAAATCAATAAATAAATCAAGAAATAATAAATAACATTTACTCAATAAATTAGGAAATAATTACATCTGCAA
>NW_019194141.1:0-139 GCF_002260705.1 Seriola dumerili
TCCCTGTCCCTTATTTGCCCTCCAAGAAAAAAAAAAAAATAAATAAAAAATAGGTGGCGGAGACACAGGGGAAAATGCCGGGAGCATGTTAAAAACACACAGACATCAGGAGAGGAAGGGAGAGGAGCATGTGTGCTTG
>NW_019194142.1:0-127 GCF_002260705.1 Seriola dumerili
ATCAGGATATGACTGATCCTCCTCCACACGTGTCACCTTTCTGTTGTTGTCCGACAGTTTGAGGTATTTGTTCACTGTGTTTGTTTCAAGTGTGAGTTCACAGGAATCTGATGGAGAGAACAAGACA
>NW_019194143.1:0-147 GCF_002260705.1 Seriola dumerili
AACTGGTCTGACTGGTCGCTGTTACTGGGAGGTCAAGTGGAGAGGAGTGGTTCATATATCAGTGAGTTACAGAGGAATCACAAGTAAAGGAGGCAATGATGACTGTTGGTTTGGAGGGATTGATCAGTCCTGGAGTCTGAGATGCTC
>NW_019194144.1:0-142 GCF_002260705.1 Seriola dumerili
GTTTCTTTTTAAAGCATCCTCTCACTTCTCAAAATGATGGCAGCCTGCTTTTTCTCTGTTTCTATTTCTCTGCTGTCAAATTTAGATGACGACTTTCAGGTCAACCCTCTCATGCATAACCAGACCTCATTAATCATAGAGG
>NW_019194145.1:0-106 GCF_002260705.1 Seriola dumerili
ATATTATTAATATCTGAGTTTAACAGCGATGTAAGATTAGTTAAAGTTCGCTGTGCAGTACAGAAACCAACATGCACGTTTTAACTGCCTGAACAACAGAGGTTGT
>NW_019194146.1:0-214 GCF_002260705.1 Seriola dumerili
TTCATATTTTATATGATTCTGGCTAAACAGGGAAGTAACCTGAAACTAGTTTGAGTGGTATACAACCACGAGGAAGTGATTCCAGTTTTTAATGTAGTTTTACTCCAAACAAATGTATATAACCTTTTGAGTGTTATCAGTCAATTAGTAACCTTGGTGTGTCACTGTCAAGTAGCACTCAAGTGAATTCAAATTAAATGATGCCAGTTTTTTT
>NW_019194147.1:0-101 GCF_002260705.1 Seriola dumerili
CATTATTGTATATTAAGGTATAAAAGGTCATATAAACATGATAGTATGGCAAGGCATGAGATAAAATAATATAATTAGGCATAAAACTGCAAAATAACATC
>NW_019194148.1:0-173 GCF_002260705.1 Seriola dumerili
ACTTTCCTCTTCTGATCTTCTTTGTTAACATTTTATGACAAAGACGATCTGGTCCCAAAAGTAAAACTGAGGGAAGAATGTCTCTTTAAATCTTAACAGCATTTACATGTAAAATACAGGATGAAAATACAGTCTCTGTGCTGCAGCTACTTGGTCATCACCACCCACCTTGG
>NW_019194149.1:0-115 GCF_002260705.1 Seriola dumerili
TTTTTTGACATTTTTATGCCTAATTACACTATGAGCTCTTTGAACATTTTTGTGCCTTACTATATTATGTTGTTCTTTAACGTTTTTAAGTCTTACTATACCATGATGTTTTTTG
>NW_019194150.1:0-118 GCF_002260705.1 Seriola dumerili
TTCAGGATCTTGAGTTAAAAGTGCAATTAACTGATGGGGACACTCTTAATTAAAAGTATTCCCACACTAGAAATCCTCAGTTAAACTTTGTGATGATTTTTAATGTTTTCATTCAGCA
>NW_019194151.1:0-134 GCF_002260705.1 Seriola dumerili
TTTTAACTCTCTGCTGGGCAGGTGAAGAGTTTCACCGATATTGACTTGAATTTGTCTTCAAAAGTTTGTCAAGTTATAGCAAATGACTGATTGCTTTTTTGTGTTGACAGGTGTTGATGGTCAGACTCTGACAG
>NW_019194152.1:0-572 GCF_002260705.1 Seriola dumerili
GCTGCAATGTCTCTAACTGAACTGTGTAGTGAGGGTGATAACAATATAAAGAGGTGGGCTGTTCTTCTTTTTGATCAAAGAAAACTTGGCTCATGCTGACATGCCCCGAAATGCAGAAGTTGATCAGAATCTTAGTCTCAAGTGTCTCTTTAGAGCATGTTATTGACAATCCTTTTATAGTTTTAGTTGCTATTATGTCTAAATGAAATATTAAAACAGAGGCAGAGAGGCAGCCTGATCCAACAAGAGATTCAGATGTTTTACAGTAACATGAAGGTGAACAATACGTCTTAATGGGTCAGAGAAGTCAGCAGAGTTGCAGTGCAGGTGACAGCGAGAGTAATTCAGTTCCAGTATCTGCTGAGGCTGCAGAGAATTAAAGCTGCTACAAAGGTAAAGTTCTTTATTGTGTGTTTTAACTGCGGCTCTGAAATGTCCGTAACTGAAGTGTTCTCCAAGGAGGCTGCTCTTTACATATAGAGGCCAGGTACTATTTTGTGGCTTAACCTGCTGTCTCAAACTCACCACATTCAGGCTCAAAGTCTGGAGGAAGGTGGGACAAAGCAAAGCTC
>NW_019194153.1:0-104 GCF_002260705.1 Seriola dumerili
TGACGTCTTTTGCCATTTTTATGCTTTACTATACTATGAAAATTCATGCCTTACTGTACTATGATATTTTTTGCCATTTTTATGCCATACTATACTATTACCTT
>NW_019194154.1:0-194 GCF_002260705.1 Seriola dumerili
ATTCTTGGCTCATTAAAATGTCTGTTATTGATTAGAGGAGCTGCTGTGATTGGCATTTATTGAAGCGTCCCGTAGCTCCTCCTGTGATGATGTGACCCAGGAAGAGCACCTCACTTTTCACACTTGTCCACATTCAGGGTGATCAGTGCTTTTTCCAGTCTTTGTAGCACAGCGTCTAGTCAAGCATCATACTG
>NW_019194155.1:0-102 GCF_002260705.1 Seriola dumerili
TTTAGCTGACTAACTTAGTAACTTCAAGCCACCTGTATGTAAAATTAAAAAAAAATAAATAAATAAAAAAAGACACTGTAGTTTGGATACACACCTGTGGCA
>NW_019194156.1:0-122 GCF_002260705.1 Seriola dumerili
AAAGGTCATCAAAACGTCATAGTATGGTAAGGCATCAACACACATAGTATAGTAAGGCATAAAGATGCCAAAAAACATCATATTATGGTATGGCATAAAACGTTAAAAAAATAATAATAATA
>NW_019194157.1:0-128 GCF_002260705.1 Seriola dumerili
AAACCTTTTGGCGTTTTACAGACAAACATTCATGAGAACTGAAATGATCATTTCTAATTTGAGTTGCTTTTTTCTTATCATACAGTACCAGAATATATGCAGGAATCCTGAAGTTAATTTCAATACCT
>NW_019194158.1:0-120 GCF_002260705.1 Seriola dumerili
CCAGGACAGATAGGATGTGAAACGTTTTGTGTGTGTGTGGGGGGGGGGGTCTTTAGAGTGAATCAGCTCACTGTACCTCTGTGACAGCAGCTGCCGCGCTCAACCACCATTAAAAGTCTT
>NW_019194159.1:0-100 GCF_002260705.1 Seriola dumerili
GAGCTGTGAGCGCGTAGAGAGGCGGACAGACCGAAAAGATATGGAGAAGCGCTGTGGAGACAGACACCTGGCTCCTGTTAGTGACAGTTTGACTCACAGC
>NW_019194160.1:0-587 GCF_002260705.1 Seriola dumerili
TCAGCTGATCACACAGTCACTCTCTGGGTTTCACTGGAAATTAATTGGATCGGAATTAATTAAGTGAAGTGAACCATTTGGAAACTTTTTCTATTTCCTCTGTGATTAGTCTTAAATGAAAGTTCTTTTGAGGAAAAGTCTTGAATGAGGACTCTGGGCCCGTTAGGTCAAAGTTTATTACAGCTGATAAATGGTGGGTTTATGTAACTGAAATTATTCAGTGAAGCTTAGCGTTAAGTTTTGGTTCTTTCTGTTTGTTAAACACACCTAACATCCCACGACAAAGTTCCTGTCATTGACTAAGTTAACAAGTAACATTTTTAATGTTTTAAAAGAGAATTTATTTTATTATATTTATATACTAATTTTTTATCCTATTTTTTATAATCACATCTTTTCATCAAAATTGTTCTGTTTTGCAAATGATTTGTCGGCCCACGTGCAGTACCTTCGCGGGTTGGGAATATACTATAGCTGTAACTTATAGACTGTTTTAATTGAATTAAAATTACAGAGTATAATTTTCACACTGTTTGACCCGCAGTCGTATTTCTTCCTCTTTAAAAACCCACTTCCTGCAGAGTCCA
>NW_019194161.1:0-604 GCF_002260705.1 Seriola dumerili
AAAAAAAAAAAACATTCTCCTCCATCTAAACTTGCACTCTGTCAGCATGAAATTATTTTTGCAGTGTTTCATTTCACAAAAGTAGAATACATTAAAGACTGTGCGGTGAATCCTTCTTTAACCGCCAACACTAAGCCAGGAGTTTCAGCTGTGAAAAATTAATGACAGGGAACTTCAACAGGGTTTTCACGCTGTCTGTTCATGTCTGTCAGATGTGAAAGGTGTCACAGCACCTGTCTCTGCCTGCTCAGGGCCCAGTTCCTCATCAGACGGCTGAGAATAGCAGCATTTAGATCAAGGTGAAACAGGAGGTTTGGAGGAATGAAAGTGAGAAGAGAAAGTGCAAGTGTACCTGTAAGTGAGATCAGAGATTCTGCAGGGAGGAAAGTTTCAGACAGACACAGTGTAATGACTGGGGAGTGTGACATAGAAAATAACAGGTAAGATTCAGTGAGAGCAGAGTCCTGCTTTACAACCATTATAAAATATACTGTCTATAATCTTTGGCTATAAGCAATGAATATACACATTTTCTGTTGTCTTTCATTAATAATGTAATGTGACTTTCTTTTCATGATGTGGACTACATTTCCCAAGTCTGCCC
>NW_019194162.1:0-179 GCF_002260705.1 Seriola dumerili
ATGTTTTCCAATATATGAATGTTCACCCTGATTAAATTACACAGTGTCTGCTCCACAGAGGTTTATATTCATGTTGTTTAAAACCTGTAGCTACAAGCTGAAATATGAACCTCACATCATTTTCATTGACTTATACATCCAGATGTTTGTTCATATCAGGTTCATACAGAATATTAAAA
>NW_019194163.1:0-116 GCF_002260705.1 Seriola dumerili
AATAGTAACAGGTCAAACTGTTGTATAACATATATATATATATGTTATACAACATTCTCATATATAAATATATATATATATATATATATGAATAAGAGCAAGTACAAAGAATAAGA
>NW_019194164.1:0-109 GCF_002260705.1 Seriola dumerili
CTGCCCCCGCGACCCGGATCCGGATAAGCGGAAGACGACAATACCATACTATACTATGACGTTTTTTGATATTTTCTGTATTACTGTACTATGACTTTTACTTGGCATT
>NW_019194165.1:0-150 GCF_002260705.1 Seriola dumerili
GTTGTGTTGTGCATCTTCCTTCCATCTTTTCACATGAAGCACTACATCATAAGTTGCATATGCGTGCCTTGATCAGAGTTTAATAAATTCAACTAAGGTGTTGACAAGCTCTCACTGGCCCCAAATAATGTGAGTAAGATCGGAGGAGTC
>NW_019194166.1:0-182 GCF_002260705.1 Seriola dumerili
AGCTGGATTTTCTTAGATATTTTTAAATATAAAATATTTTAAAAAATTTTGTACTTTGTCGTGAGTTTAGAGTGGACGAGAATGAAGGTCACAAAGCAGGATGCTCTTTTGTGTGCACCTATAAGACTGGAAGATGTCTGACGTTGGACCTGTTTTTCTTGACATCCTTTTTTGACGTCACA
>NW_019194167.1:0-138 GCF_002260705.1 Seriola dumerili
GTGTCCCACAAATACACAGTAAGCAAGATGTACTTCATTCATGCTTGTGATACAGAATGTATTCTGAATGATATCATTGACAATCTGTGCTGTAATCAATAACATTTGACAAACCAATCTCAAATACATTTTTTATTA
>NW_019194168.1:0-128 GCF_002260705.1 Seriola dumerili
GGAGTCATGAGGTGTGTTTCCATCCACTTGTTTTTATGCCCATTTTCAATTTGCTCATTAAAAAAATTGGAATGGAAACACTGGAAATAATAAAAAAATAGATCCTGAAATTATCGCAAAATGTTTTA
>NW_019194169.1:0-108 GCF_002260705.1 Seriola dumerili
GCAAAACCTTAAGTAAACTACATTTGTTTAATTTTATAACGTTGTCTGGTGTCGGTTAATAAGTTAGAACAAGTGTATTGGTTTGAATTATTTTTGAATATCAGTAAC
>NW_019194170.1:0-173 GCF_002260705.1 Seriola dumerili
GCTAAACAACAACGTTAGCAAACATTTTAGCTACAGCTATCAACTTATTCCTCCTCACATATTCCCTTGTGTTATCAATGCAAATTCAATGTAAAATATATGTGGAAAACATTAGAAAAAAGTAAATTCAATGTGAGAGCACAGCTAATAACTTAGCTAATAACTTAGTGCTA
>NW_019194171.1:0-113 GCF_002260705.1 Seriola dumerili
GTATATTTTATTTATGTCAAGCACCATGAAAACTATAGATAAGAAACACAAAGGAAAAATAAGGAATATTAGTTAAAATACACAAGCAGAAATTTCATTAATACATTTACAAT
>NW_019194172.1:0-175 GCF_002260705.1 Seriola dumerili
TTTCCCTTTATTGCTCAGTTTTGCCAGGCGTCAAGCTCTAAGAAGAGTGCTGGATGTGCCAGACTTCTTCATGTCAGAATGATGGAGACCACAAATGTTTTTGAGCCTTGACACAGTCTTAGTGTCAGAGGATACAGAGGAACCTAGTGTCATAGCAAAGTGTCTGAATACTTGT
>NW_019194173.1:0-150 GCF_002260705.1 Seriola dumerili
GCTCTGTGTATGTGTCATGATACCAGAAATTTGGTAGTTAGTACAAATACCATTGAAAACCAAATTCAATACCACAACAAAAAATGGACAACAGAGGCTGCTGCCCACATTGTGTGCTAACACACATGCACACACATGCACACCTCCATA
>NW_019194174.1:0-102 GCF_002260705.1 Seriola dumerili
CAACAGCTTACCATGACATTAACCATGGCATTAACATCCATCTCAGGTGAACCACCGCTTAACAATGTCACACTCACAATGGACATTTAAAAAAACAAAACA
>NW_019194175.1:0-104 GCF_002260705.1 Seriola dumerili
TGATTTGATTTAGAGATGAGTCAATTAGTCGATCAACCAGCTATTTTAACAGTTTATTCATAGTTCCAGTTGTTTTTCAAGCAAAAATGCTGAAAATCCTCAAA
>NW_019194176.1:0-131 GCF_002260705.1 Seriola dumerili
AAGCTTGCCACTTTCCAGGCTGTCATTGTAAATAAGAAACTGTCCTTAATTTTGCACCTGGTTAAAATAAATAATATAAAATAAAAAGAATTAATCTTCTTGCAGAGAGAAGTGACTCCATGAAACCCCTG
>NW_019194177.1:0-278 GCF_002260705.1 Seriola dumerili
AAGTTACTCATCTTCGTCCTGTCAGATCAATTATCACCGTCAGATCAATCACTGCATGTTTGTCTATTTTCCAATTTTATAGGACATATGACATATTTGTTCCAAAGTTCTCCATCAAGAATTCCTACAAGCTGAATGATGTGTTGACTCAAATGGGAATGACAGACATGTTTGGTGATCGTGCAGACCTGAGTGGCATTTCAGAGGGGCAAAAACTGGCAGTGTCAGAGGTAAGGACAACAAGCATATGTCATTGCATGCATATTTCCTACCCAGTA
>NW_019194178.1:0-114 GCF_002260705.1 Seriola dumerili
CTGTAGTAGGTGGTGTCTGTTAGCTGTCTGTTTGCTTCTATGAGATACTGTTGTCTGTCCATGATGATTACTTTAGATCCTTTGTCTGCTGGTTTTATTATGATGTTTGGATTG
>NW_019194179.1:0-113 GCF_002260705.1 Seriola dumerili
GAACTGTTTCATACCATTGCTCATGTTGTAAATTTTTTCGGTCACTGATGTTATATTACTATAATTTTAAATTCGGGGTACGAGAACTCCTTTCTCCTGCCATATATTTATTT
>NW_019194180.1:0-111 GCF_002260705.1 Seriola dumerili
CTGACCATAAGACTGAACCGATGCAGGACTATGATCAAAGGCCTTTATTGTAGCAATGCTGCGCTGTTCAAACTCTCCTGTGAGAGTGTGTTCATTAATAATGTGTATGGC
>NW_019194181.1:0-122 GCF_002260705.1 Seriola dumerili
AGGATTCAAAGGTTGCCTCCTACAGGAGGGAGAGGCCGATTTTTTTCAGATCCCCAGTAAACTGCTCTCATTGATATAGGTATTGCAAACAATGCCATAAAACTGAGAGAAATTCGGGACAG
>NW_019194182.1:0-164 GCF_002260705.1 Seriola dumerili
TCATGGATGTTTTTAAACTGGGTGTTTTAAATGTAAATGGAGCTAGAGAGGCAAGAAAAAGAGCTTTTATTTTAGAAACAGCTAAAATAAAAAAATAGACGTTTTTTTTCTTACAAGAAATGCAAAGTGATTTTACAAATGAAGCAGAATGGAGGAGGGAGTGG
>NW_019194183.1:0-203 GCF_002260705.1 Seriola dumerili
TTTTTTCTGTACCATTTTGCAATGTAACTCAGCGACAGGTGTCAGGTGTCCAGCTAATGATACGATACGGTTCACTTCACGTAGCCAATCATAGCATTGACAGTGCTTGCATATGTGCCCTGCCCATACGCGTCGTGCAGGTTAGCTAGTTAACAACAGTGCGGCGGAGTTAAGAGACGCAAATGCTAACCCCTTATCATGGC
>NW_019194184.1:0-175 GCF_002260705.1 Seriola dumerili
CTAGTATGAGGAATATGACTGCAGTTTTGGTTAATTCTGATGGAGGTTTAAACTTAATGGCAGATGTCATGTAAAAAAATCTTTTTTCTTGAGTTTTCAGGTTGCTGCCCCGAATATGACTTGGCACTGTAAGTTTTGTTCAGCTTTTTTCACCACTAGAACATATTTATTTAAA
>NW_019194185.1:0-122 GCF_002260705.1 Seriola dumerili
TAATCATTTAATTTTGGCTCTTACTATGAAATACTTTTACTTTTCTGTTTGGTTGATAATATTTTTAGTCTCCTCTTTGTCTGTGTCGGACTCTCTCATTATTTATTATTATAATAAAGACG
>NW_019194186.1:0-104 GCF_002260705.1 Seriola dumerili
TATAATATATATAATATATAATTTATAATTCTGATGAAGGGAATGTGTCTGAATATTTCTGGTTTTGTGCGTCACATAGTTTCAGTCATGAATCTACAGTTTTA
>NW_019194187.1:0-154 GCF_002260705.1 Seriola dumerili
AAAAAAAAGTCACAACTGGGGGTTTACTTATGTATTTTATGAAATAGAATTAAACAGAGCACAGAACAAAAGAAAGCCATTTGAACTCCATTCCCCGTAATCCTCCACATTCGCCCCTGGGTATGACCTCCCCCCAGGAACCTCACAACCAGTT
>NW_019194188.1:0-141 GCF_002260705.1 Seriola dumerili
GGTGCTATCACTCTCCTCAACAACCCATCCTAGTCACCCGACTGCACCCAATCTGTGCAATACACCTGAACTTAAAACCGCAACACTTAACCGTGCAATAACATACAGTATAAGTGTATTTATTATTATTTTATTTATATT
>NW_019194189.1:0-186 GCF_002260705.1 Seriola dumerili
GGGTTGTTGTGACCTAAAATGCACAAATTGTAAAAGTGATGGTTGGGAAAAGTTTGATATGTTGACTAAAGACATGGCATTGCCTTTAGTTGAGATTGAGTGTTTTTTAACTGATAAAGTTGAACCTGTCTGTGTTAGTAGAGTCACCTTGTATTCTTTTTCTTTTTCTCCATGCTAGGATTCAGT
>NW_019194190.1:0-354 GCF_002260705.1 Seriola dumerili
AATGAGGGGTGTGTGTATCTGACGTGTGTGCATGGCGGGGCGTGTGACGTCTGATGCACGGGGCGTGGATCGCCACTAATGATGTGGCAGAGTTACGCTGGCAGATTGCTACATCTCTTCTTTGAGAGTCTGGTAAGTTATGTAATAGCAAAGATCCTCTCTGATAATTACAGAATTAACAGAGTTATGATGTTCCTTTCCTATTGAACTTGAACCAGGGAAACGGTATCAGATGGCAATATTCTCATGTGGCAGGATGTTTACACCGTTATTTTGACAATTTTTTGGAATAGCAGGCTGAAAATCACAGGACTTACCTGTAGCACTTAAAAAGTATATATATATATATATATA
>NW_019194191.1:0-120 GCF_002260705.1 Seriola dumerili
GTCGACTGGGAGGGTTATGGTCCAGAGGAGAGATCCTGGATCCCCGCCAGTTACATCCTTGACCCTCGGCTCATTACTGACTTCCACCGGCAGCACCCAGACCAGCCCTCCAGGACCCTC
>NW_019194192.1:0-108 GCF_002260705.1 Seriola dumerili
ATACAATTTAAAAAATCCTCCTCTTGGTCTACAAAGCACCTGCTGGTCTGTTGTATGTTACTTATTAGGATTTTTTTTTTAAATAGCAAATAGTATGATGAACTGTAT
>NW_019194193.1:0-181 GCF_002260705.1 Seriola dumerili
ATGGATTTTTTTTAACAGGGAAAAAACATGTCTGTCATATCTGAAATATGATGAAGTCTATCTTGCTTTCGATCAGTATTGTGGAAGAAATTCATGTCTATAACGCTGTTTTTTAGATGTATTTTTGTTTGTTTGTCAGAGGTTACAGAAACTTTAACTGAAATGATTAAATTAAATATGA
>NW_019194194.1:0-131 GCF_002260705.1 Seriola dumerili
CTTGTATTCTTTTTCTTTTTCTCCATGCTAGGATTCAGTACACTATTTTAAGCTTCTGGTTTGGTGTGCGTGTGCTGTAGGTGTCCTTCACCGTCTTTCCTCCTGATGAACAAGCTTTTGTGCAACACTCC
>NW_019194195.1:0-513 GCF_002260705.1 Seriola dumerili
TAACTGTTTTCCCCTTTTCCCGTTTTTATGCTAAGCTAAGCTAACCATGTCCCGACTCCAGCTACACAGACATGTGATTGATATTAATCTTGTGTATTTACCAAAATGTTGATCTATTCATTAAGTGGCTTTGTAAAGAAAGAGACATGAACAGTTTACCTTGGGTCGGAGGTCGACTGCTGTAACTGGAAACGACACAGGTTGACCAGACGGAGCTGGACTGAGGGAGAAAAGTAAATTATCTAGACATATCAGACTCTGGTATGTTTCCTGGCAACCTTGGACAGCCTTTCAGTCACCTCAAAAAATGATCTTTCCTTCTCATGGCATTTGAATGGAAGTAGTTTTTAAACTAACCAAACTTTAATGACAGAGGTGAGGAAATTCTCATGTGAATCATTTCCTGTTTTAGATAGGTGTGGCTACAGAAACAATGGAACTGAGAACATAGAGAAAAAAAGGGAAGGTATGCAGAGAGACGTGTGTTTCACAGCTGCATGTCATAACAGCTCA
>NW_019194196.1:0-138 GCF_002260705.1 Seriola dumerili
GCATTGCATAAGACTGCCAGGATCTCCTGAAGGTCTACTGTGTCTGTGCTGTGACTCCGACTCCTAGCTTCCTTTACATTTGTGTGTTTTTTTATTTTTCCAGATTCAATCAGGTTCTTAACGGTCTTTACTATACAG
>NW_019194197.1:0-432 GCF_002260705.1 Seriola dumerili
GGTTTTGAAAATGTGACTTGTGGCTGGTCACCTGCTGAAAGATACTGAGATGGCTGCCCAACAGCCGCTGACACAAATGTCTCTGCATCAACATTCAAAGTTGGAGCCTTCCTTTGCTCTCTCTCCAAATAAGAGTTCATTCCATCTTTAGCACCAGAAGCTCTAGAGCCTTCAGAGGCTTTCAACACATTTACTTTAGCCATTGTTTCAGCTATTTCCGTCTCCAAATCAAGCTGCTCTTTCTTTTTTCTAAGCTGCTCCTCTTGCTCTTCCAATGCATGTTTGTTCTTCAACAGCCTTTGGCGAGCAATGAGCGCTGCCATGTCTGCCTCAGCTTTAATACGTGCTGATGAGGTAGATGAAACACTAGACTTACTTCCTGTTGAGCTTCTTGCCTTTGTGGCTCTGCTTGCAACATTAGAGACACTGTCA
>NW_019194198.1:0-104 GCF_002260705.1 Seriola dumerili
TTTGAGTCGCTCCCTTCCGAAGGGCCGCCATGGGTAGTCGCTTATTCTGCCGTAGCACACCGTTGAATTCTGTGTTTTAATCTTGAAAAAAAAAGTTTGTCCAA
>NW_019194199.1:0-146 GCF_002260705.1 Seriola dumerili
AGACGGCTGATTTTGTTTCTTTATTCAGACAGTTATCAGTGTCTGTTGACACGATCACTTGTTGACAGTTTAAATGGCCCTTAAATTATTTTGTAGCTGTAACTTCTGCCTCAAATTATTTATAGACCCAAAGAAAAACGAACTAA
>NW_019194200.1:0-152 GCF_002260705.1 Seriola dumerili
CAACGCTGGCTCGAGGGCGCAGAAAGAAAGAAAAACTCATTGTGGCGTTTATCAGTATTGTGGAATTAATCAATAACGCGGTATTAAAATTTAAACAAACGTAACAGTAGTCAAGAAAAGCTGCCAGAAAACGTGAAGGAGCTTGTGTGCTA
>NW_019194201.1:0-114 GCF_002260705.1 Seriola dumerili
ATCCGATAGGAATTTTCTCTTCAACACTGTGTTGTATCTCAGTGTGAAAAACTGGTGGTAATGAAGGATTCATATAGGATTATCATATTAGAAAATAAATTATAATCTGCATCT
>NW_019194202.1:0-129 GCF_002260705.1 Seriola dumerili
CCTTAATATACTATGATTTCTATATACTTTACCATATTACGACGTTTTTATGCATTAATACACAATGCCATTTTTTCACTTTTTTGCCACACTACACTATGTCGTTTTTTCACATTTTTTGCCATACTA
>NW_019194203.1:0-101 GCF_002260705.1 Seriola dumerili
CTGTTGGTGTGTTGGAATCTGTTCTGTGATTTATCTTTTCATGGAAGCTAAAAGTCCTAAATCATCTGTTTGTGTTCCAGGTGCTGGCCAGACTCATTTGT
>NW_019194204.1:0-112 GCF_002260705.1 Seriola dumerili
GACACCTTCACAACAGAAAAAGATAACATTCATTGGACATCTACAACAGCCAAACGGATTTTTGACAACTGGTTAGATCAATTAAATTTACAATAACCTATAAAGCCAACCC
>NW_019194205.1:0-104 GCF_002260705.1 Seriola dumerili
CTGGACATTCTGTGGCGTTACTTGGCAATGCACTTAGATTGATACATAACGTCCCATTAGTGCTTAGTTGGATTTAGGTCAGGGGAACATGAGGGCCAGTCAAT
>NW_019194206.1:0-125 GCF_002260705.1 Seriola dumerili
GGTCAGGTGACGAGCAGCGAGCTGAGGTGTTCGCTGTCTCAGAACCACATGCTGCTTTCACTTTTATTTTATTTATTTATTTTTTTATTTTTTTGGGTTGTGTCATTCCTCGGAGGGGAGGCGGT
>NW_019194207.1:0-112 GCF_002260705.1 Seriola dumerili
TTAGATTAGGTAGATAGGTTTTCTTTTGTGTGTTTTTGTCTCAGTAGATGAAGATAGCTTAGGCCTCATTTTCTTTTATTGGGTTCATTTCTTTGGCACACCACCTTTGTCC
>NW_019194208.1:0-1510 GCF_002260705.1 Seriola dumerili
TTTGACAGCTGTCATTCCAGGAGCAAACATCTGGATTTACAGCTATCTGTCTGCATCGCGACATTAAAAGACATTATCATATCTCCCAATCTGTGTATCTGATCATTTGGCAGAAAACATATAAGCATCACTTGGTTTTTCAGGCCTCCTTTTTGCAGTTGAAACTCGTCAGGTGTTCATTAAAAAAGACATTCATAGGACATATACAACGTTTTATTTGGTGGCGTACTACAACTCTTCACACCTTATCAGAATAGAAAAAACTGACATTCATTGGTAACACTAGGAGGGTGCTGGCATACTGTAAGCAATGTGCATTCACTCCACTCATTTTTATGGCTTCTGTTTTGAATTACTTTGTTCAAATCCTGAAAATTTTGCCAGCAGTATTTTATGCAGTGCATTTTATGATGCAGTGCATGTTGAAAGGAAACCGTCTCTTATTGTGACAGGTTCGGTAACACAAAGCTGACTTGTTTCATTTGCCTTGTAGCTTAAATTACAAGGTAATGCCATAAACCTGTGGGAAAATACTGGAAACTATTGTAAAACTGAAAGGGTATAAAATGCTACTTGACTATTTACAAAATTCAAGTTAATTTTGTACAAATTGAAAGTGCATCAAATGTTTAAAGACCATCCTGCGTGTTTTCCAGGATAAAAATATTAAAAAAAGAAGTGGATACATATTTAGAAGATTCTTCTCTGCAGCAAAAGATCAAGAAAGTCTTTGAAAGATAAACATCGCGAATCTTCTTTGTACTCTGGTGACTTTAGTTCAGTTTTTTTCTTTATAAATTATTATGCAAGTCAACTGAACATGTTGCAGATAAAATCTTTTAAACATCGAATTCAATATACAGTATCGTAACTTTACATTTGCGGTAGCGTTTGGGTGGCAAGTCACCCTTGAGGTTTTTCATGTCTTTCAAAATTTACCATAAGAGTTAAATAAATACACATCAGGAAGAGACAAAAGAGTGACTGGCTGACATTTGCCTCAAGGGCAAACTGTGGCCTGAAATTCTTGGAACATATCGATCAAAGCTCGCTCTTTTCTCCTTTTCAAACGGCCAGAAAAAGCACCAGAGCTCCAGCCCAAAGCCAAGAAAACGAGAGCTCCAAGATCTCTGAAGGGACAACACAGAGGGCAGTGAATACAAAGACCAAGAAGGCCCTGATGTCGTAACAGTGCAGGAATGCTAAGTGAGTGTGACAGTGCTGACTCTTCAGGGGGTCAGGGGTCGTGGCGTGGGACAGATCCAGTGCACTGATAAAGCCTTGCTTCAGCGATCATGCGGAGCTGTCTATGCGGTGCCACTGTTGTGGTGGGGAGCAGGGGGAGGTGGGTTGGTCCCTGAGTGTCGGGTCCCCTGTGGAAAAGGTGTCTGCTGGGGGCCCTCAGCCTGCGTTACCGTTCTTCGGCCACTTTCCCGTTGGCCTCCCGCTCGTCCTCGTCTCTTCGCTTCTGCCTCCGGAAGAAGCCGAGCTGAGCGAGGAAGCAGTCAAA
>NW_019194209.1:0-132 GCF_002260705.1 Seriola dumerili
TACAGTTTACTGTTGAAGAAAACATTTACAATATATATTTAACTTTCAGCTGTCGCTCCATGGTTAGCTATTCTAGACACAAGGTTGGTTACCTAACCACTGCTACAGGAAAGGCATGTGGTCAAAAGTCTG
>NW_019194210.1:0-129 GCF_002260705.1 Seriola dumerili
GAGATTCAACATGACATGCCTGTGTTTTGCAGAATAGAAAAAAATTTTGTTGTCGACAGTGTTATCTGCTTCCTTGTAAATAAGCTTGTCGTTGACCATTTCAATGAACATTTTCATGCTTACAAAGTA
>NW_019194211.1:0-319 GCF_002260705.1 Seriola dumerili
TTTCGTATTGATCTGAGCCACATGAGTACGTATAATCTTCTCGTACTTCCCCAGGTCCATCTGCAACAGATGATCATGGACCAGCCTCAGCGCAATGTGACCTGCGAACCGGGCCGATGTTACAGCCAGCTGAGGAACCTGGTTGGCCGTGGCCGAGTTCAGCTTCTCCCTGGTGTCCAGCATTGTGCCAAAGTATTGGTAGTCCTAAGAGGGGAAAAAGATGTGTAAAGAATTAGTTAGGTTAGATACATCCCTGGATGAACCACATTTTGACATAATGGGTTAGGGTTCGTCCTGGGGTATGGTTAGAAAATATTAA
>NW_019194212.1:0-128 GCF_002260705.1 Seriola dumerili
TGAGAGGTTGAAAACAGAACATAGCTATGTTTTAACATGTTGCTGTTGTAACTGCAGTACAGTGCTGTGTCGAAAGTCGTCAGGTTTTTATCAAAACATCAAAACATTTGGCGTCTAAGTCTTGAAGC
>NW_019194213.1:0-116 GCF_002260705.1 Seriola dumerili
TTCTGCACCACAGGGAGACAACGACACAACCTACGTCTGTGCAAACAACAACGGTTCTGTCAGATTCTTTAGCACTGTCCTCAACAATGGCGAGCTGGTTCCAACAGAGGTGA
The DNA here is from genome assembly GCF_002260705.1 of Seriola dumerili. NCBI lineage: Eukaryota > Metazoa > Chordata > Actinopteri > Carangiformes > Carangidae > Seriola > Seriola dumerili. The sequence goes on from NW_019194213.1 coordinate 114, forward strand.
GTG
>NW_019194214.1:0-145 GCF_002260705.1 Seriola dumerili
GCTCAGTTTCTCTGCTGTGGTAGAAATGACCCGTTTTCTTCCATGACACATTATCCTAAGTATTTTTCTGCGTATATGAGATTAGCTGCAGAATTATTTACTGGAGGATTTTTAAAGATCAGATTCTTTGAGCCCTGGAAACACC
>NW_019194215.1:0-160 GCF_002260705.1 Seriola dumerili
ATCTTTTCCTGTACAGCTGAACAGGCTCTTGAGATCCTATGTGTGCAGCCATCACTGTTCCCCTCCACATCTGCTCCTCCAAAGAAGGTACGAGATGCGAGTGAGGCTCTGGTGCATGTCATTGAGGTGAGCTGTGTAAAATGTTGCAGGATCATTTTGA
>NW_019194216.1:0-498 GCF_002260705.1 Seriola dumerili
TGGCATAAAAATGTCAGAAAAACGTCATAGTATAGGATGCCATAAAGTTGTGATCGAATAGTGTGGCATAAAAATGTCAGAAAAACGTCATAGTATAGTATGCCATAAAGTTGTCATCGAATAGTGTGGCATAAAAATGTCAGAAAAACGTCATAGTATAGTATGCCATAAAGTTGTCATCGAATAGTATGGCATAAAAATGTCAGAAAAACGTCATAGTATAGGATGCCATAAAGTTGTGATCGAATAGTGTGGCATAAAAATGTCAGAAAAACGTCATAGTATAGTATGCCATCAAATTGTCATATCATAGAATGACATAAAAATGTCAAAAAACATCATAGTACAGTATGGCACAAAATTCTTAAAAACGTCAAAGTATAATATGGCAAAAAAATCTGAAAACGTCATAGTATAGTATGCCATCAAATTGTTTTAGTATAGTAAGGCATAAAAACTTCAAAAAAGTCATAGTATAGTATGGCAAAAAATGTCAAA
>NW_019194217.1:0-165 GCF_002260705.1 Seriola dumerili
ATGCAGAAGTGTCATGTAGCATCCACCTATTTATTGTTGATTTACATAGGACTATGTCATTTAAACTTCTCACAATGGGGAGCAAGTGAAAAGACAACTGTCCGACAGTAACGTCACAGAGTGTCCATATTATCATTATTCTCATTGAGGATGCAAAAGAATTTT
>NW_019194218.1:0-154 GCF_002260705.1 Seriola dumerili
CCCGTGTGAACTGAAGTGGTTAAAACTGAAAAAGTATTTTTTTATTTATTTGTTTTTAGAACAATTGCTCGACATTTTGGGAATTACACTTATTCATTTTCTTGCCATACCGCTGTCATGTCAGTATGGTAAATATAGCTGGTTAGCTTAGCTT
>NW_019194219.1:0-121 GCF_002260705.1 Seriola dumerili
AGGGACAGTCTTCCACATATTCACTAAGGCTATGCCCATGCTACTAGTTTTTCATTTTAAAACAGCATTTTCAAACAGATAGGGTCTCCGTCCAGACTATCGCACCTGAAGCACTGAGCAT
>NW_019194220.1:0-100 GCF_002260705.1 Seriola dumerili
ATTACACCATTTCATTTTGAAGATGATGTCATCAGTTGAGTTCTTTTTTTTCAGATCAAAAGTCCAAAACCCCAAAATATTTAGTTTATTATTACATTAT
>NW_019194221.1:0-146 GCF_002260705.1 Seriola dumerili
TGTGTGTGTGGTAGAGATGTGCTGTATGAATGTGTGAATAGATGAATTGGACTTACAGTGTAAAACACTTTGAGTGATCGTTAAGACTACAAAAAACTCTTTATAACAGCAAACCATTTACATGATAGATATTTATCATGTCCACA
>NW_019194222.1:0-117 GCF_002260705.1 Seriola dumerili
TGCATAATAAAAAGAGGTAGTTGAATCAACAGTGCAACATAATTTTTTAGTAACAACTAAAAACCACAAGTGTAACATTAAAAAAAATACTATATTATCATATAAGACACTGTGTGT
>NW_019194223.1:0-160 GCF_002260705.1 Seriola dumerili
AAACGTCATAGTATATTAAGGCATGAAATGTCATAAAAACGTGATAGTATAGTAAGGCATGAAAACATCATATTATAGTGAGGCATAAAATGTTCTAAAAATGTCATAGTATAGTAAAGCATTAAATGTCAAAAAAATGTCATAGTATAGTGAGGCATAA
>NW_019194224.1:0-196 GCF_002260705.1 Seriola dumerili
CTTACTATTCTATGACTTTTTCATGCCTTATTGGACTATTACTTTTTATACCTTATTGGACTATGACTTTTTTATGACTTACTATTCCATGACATTTTTATGCCTTATTAAACTATGACTTTTTTATGACTTACTATTCTATTACTTTTTATGACTTATTAGACTATGAACTTTTTATGCCTTACTATACTATGAC
>NW_019194225.1:0-159 GCF_002260705.1 Seriola dumerili
CAAAACACTGTAACATTAACTTTCACACACACACACACATCTACCACCAGAGGAGAGCAAACTTCATCTCTCACTCGCTTCCGTTAGCTTAACACGAAGCTAACACCGATAGTTACACATTTATCATATAAGCAAAATTATCAAAAGTACATAACAATA
>NW_019194226.1:0-137 GCF_002260705.1 Seriola dumerili
AAACAGTGAGATAAAGTTACTGCTGATCCTAAATGTTAGCTTGAGCTGGAACTTCAATGATTGTTAGAAAAAATTTATAAAAAAAAATATTCAACTTGCCTTAAAGTGAGGCCCAGCATCATGTTTGACTGTAACAC
>NW_019194227.1:0-127 GCF_002260705.1 Seriola dumerili
TGGAATTTCCTCTTCGTCTATTACAAACTTCCTATCACTCTGCTTCCCTCTACTTATTGAGATACTTCTAGACTCACTAGGCTTGATTTTCCTACTAGCCCACTTTAAGTTTTTATTAAGTCTCTCA
>NW_019194228.1:0-131 GCF_002260705.1 Seriola dumerili
TTCTGTCAGAGTCTGACCATCAACACCTGTCAAGACAAATGAGAAAATAGTCACTTGTTGTAAGTTAGCAGCATTTTAAAGACAGATTCAATTCAGGATCAGAGAATCTCTTCACCTGCCCAGCAGAGAGT
>NW_019194229.1:0-173 GCF_002260705.1 Seriola dumerili
TTTGGCAGTTGATTTGGCCCACGCAGCAGCAGTGGATGTCACGCACACAGCTCATACAAGGCAGTTTAAAACCCTTATCACCCTTAGACCCTTAGATTTCTGCTATTTGCCTCAAAAACTGTTCTCATTTTCATAAGTCGTAACAAATCTGAACACACAAACATGATGCATAT
>NW_019194230.1:0-127 GCF_002260705.1 Seriola dumerili
CATGAGGCAAAACCAAGAAATGCAGAGGAATTGTGGAACGTAGTACAATTGTCCTGTTGACCGGTGCCAGAAGTTGGTCGACTTCATGTACCACAGATGTGAAGCAGTTATCAGAAACCGTGGTTAT
>NW_019194231.1:0-131 GCF_002260705.1 Seriola dumerili
TGTCTCTGCTGAGAAGGCGGTCATCGATGCCAGTTATGAGGTCACACAGGTTGCCGGGTAAACTATTTTAATGTCACTCTTAACACTATACCTGTGATTAGCTGTTGAGGTGCTTTGGTCAACATGATCTT
>NW_019194232.1:0-344 GCF_002260705.1 Seriola dumerili
GGGAGAGGGAGAGGGAGAAAACAAAAACAAACAGCCTGCACTTGCCTGGCACATATCAACAGTTATATACTGTAGTAAACAGACTGTACTACTGTACTACTTGAGAAAAGACACATCTAAGGAAATAGTTGTTTACTTTATTCCTTCTTCCACACAGGTATAGAGGTCTGTCTGGGGGCAACACCACCGGAGCATGGTATGTAATAACTACTTGTCTTCAAACAATCTTCTGTCAGCTTCAGGCACACAAAACAAAACTCCTTCCTACATTGGATACAAACAACATTTTTACATCCTGTTGTGTCATGCTGCACCAGTGAGCCACAGGTGGGACAGGCTCGGAT
>NW_019194233.1:0-181 GCF_002260705.1 Seriola dumerili
TAATTGAGCGTGGTGTTTCAGTGGCAGTGTTTAGCAATTCACACACAAAGGCTTTTAGTTTTGAATGATGTGTCTAATGTAGAAAAGTGTGTTTTGCAAAAAGTGTAAGGTCGAAAATGTGCGTATAGTTGTGCAAATCTGGTCTGACATTTTGCTCCTTGTGTGTCGAGTTTCAAAATCT
>NW_019194234.1:0-134 GCF_002260705.1 Seriola dumerili
TACTGCATATTTAATATACAGTATATTTTATGTGACTTTGAAATTTTATTTTTAGTGTTTTTAATAATTTACTGTTTTTCTTCCTCTTTTTCTCACATGTATCCTGAGCTGAGATTAAATAAAGGGCTTTTTCC
>NW_019194235.1:0-103 GCF_002260705.1 Seriola dumerili
AAAAAAAGTCATAGTATAGTAAGGCTTAAAATTTTAAAATAACGTCATAGTATAGTAAGGCTTGAAACGTCATAGTATAGTATGGCATAAAATTGTCAAAAAA
>NW_019194236.1:0-111 GCF_002260705.1 Seriola dumerili
AAAAAACATTGCAGATTATTTTCACACCAGAGACCTGATATTGAATTATATTATAATATATGAATCTTTATATAATAATATTTGAATTTTAGTGTCAAATCTAAATATAAA
>NW_019194237.1:0-231 GCF_002260705.1 Seriola dumerili
ATTCCTTGCAAAGAGGACAGAACAGGACAAGGTTTTTTCTGATGTATATTCAGTACGTTGTTTCACCTGATGCAGATTAGATTATATCCTGTGTCTTTCAGGAGGAAACTGGAAGAACCTGAACCCAGCAGTGTGTCCATGAAGAGCGACCGGTCTAAGAAAAATCCTATATACTTCAAAGATGGACGTCACAATGTTGGTCAAAGGTAAGAGATTAAATCTGAACAGAAG
>NW_019194238.1:0-134 GCF_002260705.1 Seriola dumerili
CACCAACAGAAGGAAACAAAGGACTGTACAATCATGTCACGAACATCAATAAACAAGATAGACAATGAAATACAATACATTTTTAATTTATTGTGTCCCTCAAGATCTATTTCAATAATTTGTGTGCACAAATT
>NW_019194239.1:0-148 GCF_002260705.1 Seriola dumerili
TCCACTTTCAGACAACTGGATGATATGATAAGGCATTTTCTATGGGTGGGGAAAAGACCGCGAATAAAATTGAGAAAGCTGTGTACACATAAGGAGAAGGGAGGGCTGGGCCTCCCAGATTTTAGACTGTATTATTTAGCTTTTGAGA
>NW_019194240.1:0-117 GCF_002260705.1 Seriola dumerili
CTACCACCTGCTATCAGATTTTATATTCACGTCATGTCATTTATCCTTTTATTGGTTTTTAAAGCTCTTGATGGTCCACCTCCAACTTATTTATCGAATTTATTATTATATTATTTT
>NW_019194241.1:0-135 GCF_002260705.1 Seriola dumerili
CTGAACTGATGAGTCAGTGCATCTGATTAATTGATCAGAACAAAACTAAATAACAACAACTCTGACAATTGGTTCAAACACAGAAAGTGCCAAACAGATTCTCTGTTTTTATAGATCTGTAAGTTTTGATATGTC
>NW_019194242.1:0-121 GCF_002260705.1 Seriola dumerili
CTGTGCCACCTGGCAGACCCTCTGCACCATTGTATCCCCTACTGCCATCACCACCACCACTTTATCAAATGCCACAGGTACGAGGCATAGTTGATGTGAAGGAAATAAATGAGGAAGAAAG
>NW_019194243.1:0-178 GCF_002260705.1 Seriola dumerili
CACACACACACACACACACACACACACGCACAGACACCCACGCACACACACGCAGAGGGAGGCATGTATGAGTCATGTGTGCGCCCGCTTTGCTTTCCAGCAAGACCAATGAGATCAGTGGCTTCGTGAAAATACAAAGACCTCTGGAGGTAAAGGAGAGAGAGAGAGAGAGAGAGAG
>NW_019194244.1:0-105 GCF_002260705.1 Seriola dumerili
ATGACATTTTATGCCTTAATATACTATGTTGTATTTTTGGCATTTTTCTGCCATACTATACTATACCGTTTTTTGGCATTTTTCTGCCATACTATTTTTTGCTGT
>NW_019194245.1:0-115 GCF_002260705.1 Seriola dumerili
TTTTCAATAAAAAATAACAGGAAGACACGGACACAGAGAAGTCATGGATCTACATAGTTATAGCAAGAATGACACAACAATGAATTCTATACAGATTTTAGCATTTGTATATGTA
>NW_019194246.1:0-119 GCF_002260705.1 Seriola dumerili
CCCCCATAGGGCCCCCCAGCCTGCCTCTGAGGCGTCCGTTGTTATGGTCACCCTTGACCAGGCCCAACGGAACACCTTCTCTGAGGCCCAGGGCAGTGGTCCACCATGCCACTGCCGGA
>NW_019194247.1:0-148 GCF_002260705.1 Seriola dumerili
ATAGAGAACCTCTTAGCCTACAGTTAGAGTCAAAAAGACGTTATTTTACGAACAAAGGAGGAGCAATAATTCAATATACTGTTTATTAATTGTCAGTGGTATCGTATCGGGAAAATCATAATATTGTTTTACAAATTTCTGTTGTCGC
>NW_019194248.1:0-112 GCF_002260705.1 Seriola dumerili
GGACAGGTGATGGTAACACATACACAGACTCTATGAGTTCATCTGTGTGTCTGCATGTCTGAAGTTCAGCTGGTGGTTGCAATATTCACCAGAAATCCCCAGCACATCTATT
>NW_019194249.1:0-152 GCF_002260705.1 Seriola dumerili
TGGGGTCAAATTGACCCCAAGGATAATAGGAGGGTTAAGCTAAAACTTAAAAACTTTAAACAATTGGGTAAAAATCTGGGAACCCAATATAGAGAACTGAAGTCATGCCCACAGTGGATCCCTTGGGACCTTATTTTGGAAGAAATATGTAT
>NW_019194250.1:0-127 GCF_002260705.1 Seriola dumerili
AACAAAAAAACATTTCTCGTTTTGTTTGTTCCTCATCTGATAATAATACATATATTTATATATATATATATAGATATATGTATGTGTGTGTGTGTGTGTGTCTGACATCAGTCATATCAATAATGAA
>NW_019194251.1:0-112 GCF_002260705.1 Seriola dumerili
GTCTGGGCGTCATAGATAACTTCCCTACCAGGGCGAAGACGAGCATAGACAGGTTCAGGGTCAGGGTCAGGGGCAGGGTCAGGATCTGCAGAATTAACTCTGCAGATCCTGG
>NW_019194252.1:0-109 GCF_002260705.1 Seriola dumerili
AGTTTAAGACTTACAGTGTTACAGGACAGTGTCGGGGATCTAAAGCAAACGCCCGGTCACCTTCAGTCCCAAGTCCTTGAACTTGAGGTGATCAGCAGGCCTCCATCCA
>NW_019194253.1:0-100 GCF_002260705.1 Seriola dumerili
TCAAACCTCATTCCTTTACTCACCGACAGCTGTCTCCAGGGGTGGTTTTTTTTTTCATCATCAGTTTTTAAGGAATTGAAAGAATGAAGTTCTTAAAGGT
>NW_019194254.1:0-141 GCF_002260705.1 Seriola dumerili
CTAATACATTTACTTCTTGTAATCCTTGTTATAGACACCCCCCATTTTATGCCTCCACGTCAGTGACAGACAGAGGCATATTGGTTTGGGATTGTCCGTCTGTCAGTCCCATTCTGGTGGACATGATATCTCAGTAACACC
>NW_019194255.1:0-353 GCF_002260705.1 Seriola dumerili
CCAAGGGGGGCTGAGTGGATGGTTGCCGTGCCACCACCTATTTAACCTTTCCTGAAAGAGTATAAAATATTGTTTCATGGTGATGCTTCAACAAGGGCAAATGGTCCATCTGTGTTACTCCATGTCTCAGTTAAAAACATGCAGTCAATATTATTATCTAAACCCAGTCATCAATGAGAAATGTCTTGTTTAAAAGAGATCTTACATATAAAAGTGCTAATATTCAAGGTCACTGGTAAAGTTTTCTGAAAGGGAGAATTGGCAGATGGTGGTTTATGTGAGCATATGGATCTGACATGATTAAAATTCACGCCATAAGTTTGTTTGGTGTTATGTCGGTGGTGTTATTTCTG
>NW_019194256.1:0-145 GCF_002260705.1 Seriola dumerili
GTTTCGGTCACTAGTGAAGGAGCAGAGTGTATCAAGATGGTTAGTGTTAGCAGAAACACCAAGCCTATTGAATAATTACCTTCCATTTATCCAGAAAGAAAATTTAAAAAAATGATTTGACAAATTAAATCCTGATGAATGAATC
>NW_019194257.1:0-149 GCF_002260705.1 Seriola dumerili
CCCCACATCGACCGTACGATTGCGCTATTGAGCTGCTGCCTGGAACATCACCACATAAGGGTAGGATCTACTCTCTGACAGTCCCTGAATTGGAGGCCATGAACACATTAATCAACGGTGCTCTCTCTGCGGGCATTATTCGGCCATCC
>NW_019194258.1:0-140 GCF_002260705.1 Seriola dumerili
TTTTTTTGCCATACTATACTATGACACCTTAATACTTTATTATACTATGCTGTCTCTATACATTATAAAACTATGTCGTTTTTGATGTTTTTATACCTTATTACACGATGTCGTTTTTTTCACTTTTTTTGCCATACTAT
>NW_019194259.1:0-120 GCF_002260705.1 Seriola dumerili
AGGATGTTGTTGTAAAATGACTACACTTACCCCGCAGTTGTTTTATACCATGAAAAAAGATGGTTTCATTATGACAAACATATGTGCCTTTTTTTAATTCACTAAATGTCTTTATATATG
>NW_019194260.1:0-123 GCF_002260705.1 Seriola dumerili
TCACCTGACTCCATTGCTGTGCCTCTTGTTGCTGCACTACAGTTATCATCATTTGAGGCCCACAGCCTCCTCCATTCTCACACTCCCTATCAAATTCTCCCTCCATTGGTGAGTGTGTGTGTG
>NW_019194261.1:0-150 GCF_002260705.1 Seriola dumerili
GAAAATATTCAATAATCTTTCTGTGTGCTTTGAAAATGTCGTTTTTTATTTGTCTTTCTCTGTTCATGAGTATGTACCTGTGGTCACACCTTTCAAATGCATATTAGTAAATAACGTGTGTGTTACCTGGGCTGAGTAACATTAGACTTA
>NW_019194262.1:0-107 GCF_002260705.1 Seriola dumerili
ATATATGAAGCACATGAAACCAATCAGTCAAACTCCAGGCATATTTTAAAGGCATAAAGGCCAGGATAACTTGTAATTGTTTTTACTTATAAATTCAGACAAAACTG
>NW_019194263.1:0-160 GCF_002260705.1 Seriola dumerili
GTGGCGTAGGGTCTGAGGGAAAACGAAAAGTTTTCTTCATAAGCTGTAGAGTGGGGTTTGCTTGTAAGAGGGAGTTATATAGCTCTTGGCTAATAGCAGATTTGTCGGCCCAGAGGGCTAGAGTCACGTCCTCAACGTCAGTGTTTTCAAGTCTTATGCC
>NW_019194264.1:0-149 GCF_002260705.1 Seriola dumerili
GTAAGGCATCAAAACGTCATAGGACAGTAAGGCAAAAAATCTCTTCAAAACAAGGTAAAAAGTATCAAAAAACGTTATATTATAGTAAGGCATAGTATAGTGAGGAATAATAACGTCATAGTATAATCAAGGAAAAAAACGTCAAAAAA
>NW_019194265.1:0-147 GCF_002260705.1 Seriola dumerili
CATCATCTGTGTGAAAGTCTGTGAACTACAACACAAAACTGTGAAAATATGCAACATGGAGCTGAGAGACTGATCTTAATATTAACTGAATCTGATCAGTTAAGACCACCAAATGTAGTTTGCATCCATTAAATGCCACAGGGAGTA
>NW_019194266.1:0-113 GCF_002260705.1 Seriola dumerili
TAATGATACAACCCACTTTTCAAATACAGTTTAAGTATTTGTATTTCTACACATTATTTTCTGCAAGGGTATGAACAGTATCAAAAGCTATTCATATCAGAAATGACACATGA
>NW_019194267.1:0-247 GCF_002260705.1 Seriola dumerili
GGCTCAGGAAGCGGCTGAGGGGTCTGTGTCTGCCTGGGCTGGCTCTCAGCCCCCCTGTGGTCGTATCAGCTTATGCAGACGACATTAACATCTTTGTCAAGGACCAGAGGGACATCACGGAGCTTGAGGGCAGCTTAGCTCTGTATGAGAAAGCCTCTTCAGCGAGGGTGAACTGGGGGAAGAGTGAGGCATGTCTGCTGGGGGAGTAGAGCAGAGGGAACACTCCAGGCCTCTCTGGGAACCTGCA
>NW_019194268.1:0-103 GCF_002260705.1 Seriola dumerili
AAACTGGAGCTTCAGCCCTTAATTCTCAGATCTGTCCAAGTCCTCTGACCTGAACCATCATATTCATTGTTTGTCCCTAAATCCTCTGATGCAACCCACAGGA
>NW_019194269.1:0-114 GCF_002260705.1 Seriola dumerili
TATGTGCATTCACATTTTGCATTTGTGTTGTGGCTTTTGTATTGTTTTGACCCATTTGGGCCACCGCAGAAACGTTCTGAATAGTTCCAATTCACAGTTTCACCAAGTCTTAAA
>NW_019194270.1:0-253 GCF_002260705.1 Seriola dumerili
CTCTCTCTCTCTCTCGCTCTCTCTCTCTCTTGCTCTCTCCAGATCCACATATAAAAATCGTAGGCCTAATGTTAAAAGAAAAAGAATAAACAGTGAAAGAAATTAGACGCAAAGACGAATGGAAACATTGTTAATTCCTATAGCCACAGCTGGACACAGCGGTCTATCTGACAGCGGTCTATATGACTGCTTCTAGCGGTCAGAGGAATAAATGCTCAGAAATCTCGTGTTTTTTATTTTAATACCTTCTGGA
>NW_019194271.1:0-124 GCF_002260705.1 Seriola dumerili
ATAGATAGATAGATAGATAGATAGATAGATAGATGTCATGACCGGCCAAAATAACCTCACACTGATGGTTTCTAAAAATCTCTCAATTTTTTGTATAAAAATTGTCAATGAAGGTTGGAAATTG
>NW_019194272.1:0-324 GCF_002260705.1 Seriola dumerili
AGCAGATGACTTGCTGTTGTTTTCCTGCTTCCTCTTCAACTTGACCATAGTTTAAATAAATAACACATTTTTACAGATAAATTAAAATTTCTTCTTTTATTCACAAACCACAGAACACAGCAACAACATGCTGATGTTAATGGGAATGATTCGTACCAATATTAACGTAAACTCTAAGAAAACGCTCAGGCTAACAGGACAATTAGACAGATTATAACATGATCCAGTATCAGTATCATAAATAAGTTTGTAATGTTTTATTATCAAATATGAAGTAAGCAACTGATTTGAGAACAGTAGGAATCAGATGATACAGATGTTGTC
>NW_019194273.1:0-164 GCF_002260705.1 Seriola dumerili
AATTGAACAAATATTCTTTAATCCAACAGGATTCCTGGCTGTATTGATGTTCTTCCTCTTCTTCATCACTGCAGCTCAGAATAACATGAGACTCTGTGACGATAAATGGAAATAAAAACGAAACTTCTGATGTCTTTGATTAGAACAATGATCCACACACTGTT
>NW_019194274.1:0-149 GCF_002260705.1 Seriola dumerili
GTTAATGTTTATGTTTAGTTTATGTCTGTGTTTAGTTTACGTTTAGTTTATGTTTATGTTGTTCATGTTTAGTTTATGTCTGTGTTTAGTTTATGTTTATGTTTAGTTTCTTTATGTTTAGTTTATGTCTGTGTTTAGTTTATGTTTAG
>NW_019194275.1:0-100 GCF_002260705.1 Seriola dumerili
TGGAGCAGGAAGGATCGCTGCCACAACACCTCGTCATCACAATGTGACTGTTCAAGACACAAAACATCAAACTCCTTTAACGTTGTTTAATGACACGAAC
>NW_019194276.1:0-106 GCF_002260705.1 Seriola dumerili
TTTGGCCCAAATGTCAACTCCACAGCCCACAAAACAGACTCTCCCCTGGGCTTGGGTATCTGACAATTGGGAACATGGTCACCCCATTCAAATGTATGACAAGTGT
>NW_019194277.1:0-403 GCF_002260705.1 Seriola dumerili
GATGATTAAGTGTTCCCTTAATTTTTTTGAGCAGTGTATTTATGCTGCTTGCACAGCCTTCTATTGAAGTTAGAATGTAATTTAGAGACAGTTCCACAGTGAACATGTTAAACTCCTCTCCAGCAGCAGACCACCCTATTAGATGTGTAACTTCAGAGTGTACTTGCTGTTGTTATGTTTGTCAGCATGGAGTGCAGCGGCCTGGTTGGTGACTGTCTGTCTCCAGAGTCCACGGTGACCTCCCTGCTGTCGAGCTCAGGTCATCTGAGGAGCAGCCTGCGGCCGCCTGATCACATCACCTCTTTCAGATACAGAGACAAGGTTCACTCTGTTTCTACTGTTTGTATGAAAGTGCTGTATGTATAGGGGAATGTGCTGTATGACTGTGAATGGGTGAATGTGG
>NW_019194278.1:0-234 GCF_002260705.1 Seriola dumerili
TTTTATGCCTTATTATACTATGAAGTTCTTTGACATTTTGATGCCTTGCTATACTATGACGTTTTATTGACTTTTTATGCCTAAATATACTATGACTTTTTTTTTACATTTTTATGCTATGCTATACTATGAAGTTTTAATCTTTGCTATACTATGATGTTTTTTCACGTTTTTATGCCTTCCTATACAGTAAGGTTTTTTGACATTTTTATCCCTTACTGTATTATGACATTT
>NW_019194279.1:0-104 GCF_002260705.1 Seriola dumerili
AATAATTTTTCCTTATTATACTTACATGCTTTTACTTAGGTAGCATTTTCAGTATAGGACTTTAACTGTCATCAAGTATTGGTATTACTACCTCTACGTAAGCA
>NW_019194280.1:0-107 GCF_002260705.1 Seriola dumerili
CAGACAAAACACAAACAAATTCAGGAACTATCTTCATCAATCTGACAACACGTGCTGCGAATACTCACAACACGACCAAATACACAAACACGCTGCGTGTAGCACAG
>NW_019194281.1:0-125 GCF_002260705.1 Seriola dumerili
GTTATAAAACATAAACGTAGCGTGAACCAGAATAGTAACATTTTAGACCAGAGGACCAAAACAATATCTGAAAGATGCTAAAATGCTTTGTAGAGTTGAGTTATAGAATGATAATTCTCTGTGGT
>NW_019194282.1:0-452 GCF_002260705.1 Seriola dumerili
TTTTGGGCAAGTTTAGGCCCTCAAAAACGGGATGAATTTTAATGAACCAGGAAAATACAAACAAATGAAATACAATAGGGCCCTCGCATCCTCGGAGCTCGAACCCTAATAAAAACATTGAGCACTGGCTCAGGCATGTTTGATAATGGAGAGTGTTTCACAAGATGATCATTTGTTTTTTAATGTTAGATCTTGTAGCTGACAGATAAATGAAATGTAGTAGGGTAGAGTAGTAACACAATATGGCTTTGTTCAATACAAGTACAAACAACTATCGAATAATAATCTCTTTTTCACTATATTGGAATCTTTGGAATCAAACAAAGCGGATGTTGACTAGATGATTGGTAGAGAGGGGGGTTACTTACTGTAACGAGAGGATATAATGACAGGAATTCTGACATGGTCTCCAACTTTAGGCCACTTGCAGCCTCTGGCTGTGCAGGGGACTG
>NW_019194283.1:0-235 GCF_002260705.1 Seriola dumerili
GTCAGCCCTGTGATAGACTGGTGACCTGTCCAGGGTGTAACCCCGCCCTCACCCAGTGTCAGCTGGGAGGAGCTGCAGCAGATCCAGCTGACTGAGGACAGAGAAGGTGAGTAAGAGAAAGAAAGTGAACTAGTCTATAGTAAAGTCTATGATATGAAGACATAGTCATTTGTGTTATTGTGGGAACCTGTTTATTCTTATATTATGTACATTTATTGTCAGTATTATTATTATT
>NW_019194284.1:0-103 GCF_002260705.1 Seriola dumerili
TGTAGGTCATCTGACAGCAATGAGAGAGAGAGAGAGAGAGAGAGACAGGAAGCTGGGGGTGGGGTGTGGTGAGGGTGGGGGGGCAGCTGAAGTAACTCTGGAC
>NW_019194285.1:0-237 GCF_002260705.1 Seriola dumerili
CCCTAGGTCTCTGTGCCACAGCTACTGTATTAAATCTTATAGTCCTTGAGACACTCAGGTGGCTCCTCCAGACTCAGTTGTGGTTTGCTGCTGATACTGATGGTGCCACGACTGATAACAGAAGACCTTGGATGGTCAGTAACAAGTGTCTGGGTGTTCTAAGAATCAGCATTTGAGCGTATATAGTCATTTTCCTTCTTTATGGTTAATGAACCAATAGTGTATTCACACATCCCT
>NW_019194286.1:0-112 GCF_002260705.1 Seriola dumerili
GTTCATTTTTCTGTGAGAAATGGGAAGTTTCAGTAGTGTTGCCAATGTGTGTGTGCGCACGTTTCATGATACAGCACCCTCAGGTTTAGATTTCCTCTTTCTGCAGAATATC
>NW_019194287.1:0-183 GCF_002260705.1 Seriola dumerili
ATGTTACCCAGTGTATAAAAGAGAGATCCCATGTGCTGCACACCATCAGGAGTCCAGACTGAATAAAGACACTGCAGTGAGAGCCAGAACCTGTCTACAGCCACAACTATGAATTCAGCTGTCGTTGCCTCTCTCACCTGCCTGCTCGTCCTCTGTGCACAAGGTACTGTAAAAGTTTATTGT
>NW_019194288.1:0-831 GCF_002260705.1 Seriola dumerili
TTGCACATTTTGTGTTTTCACAAACAGAATTAAGCCTTCACATTTCTGACACTGTGTCTTTAAACAGTCTTTAGCTTCTCTGGATTAATCTACTCCAGATTTCATAAAATATGTGGGCTGGTTTAGAAAACCTAACTTTCCCCCATAAAAACCGAACCAGAATCTAATTTCACTTTCATAGATTGAGCTGTGGCAGGCTGGGTTTCTGCACCTGACACAGGTTTTAACAGAATGTAAACAAACGCATTCTCTAAAACAGAAACAACGGAGGAGGCGTTAAGACGTAAAGAGTAACATTAACCTTCACGAGTGTGCCTGTGAACAAGTCATTCACACAGTTACAGATACTGGCTGAGGTCTGAGTGATGTTACCTGTCCGGTGATACCGGTAATAACCGCCACCTTCCTCTCCTTCATCAGCTGTCCGTTCCCCGCGGAGCTAGCGTTAGCAGGCTCGGAGCACAGGGCCATCTCTGACTGGCTGGATGTTTAGTTTGCTGCCACACCGACTGACACAACCGGCATAAACCGTGTGTGTGTGTGTTTACAGTGTAATGAGTAGCACCGACGAGCAGCTTCCTCAGCATCCAAACTACAACACGGCTGGTAAGTGAATGACGTAGAAGGAAGCGTGTGGTAGCTCAGCCAATGGAAAAAGAGCAAGTAGAGTTAGCAGAGGAGACTTAACAGAAGAGAGGTGAGGGTCTGAGAGGGCGGCCTGTCTGCAAACAGCGGCCACTGCAGGACGGAGGGAGAACTACTGTTCTGCTCTGTTTTATCAATTCAATTCAATTCAGTTCAACAGGCTTTATTGGAGTGACCTTTTTAATG
>NW_019194289.1:0-188 GCF_002260705.1 Seriola dumerili
TTATTTTTATTATTATTTATTTATTTTATTTTTTTGCTTGTTATATAGAACTTGACCTTTTTTTTTTTAAAATCTTTTAGTCCAATATTGATTAACAATATTTAATTTTAAAATTAAAACCCTAATAACCATAATCACAATATAATGAAAAACTTATCAAATGATTGAAAGCTGTGGCAGGTCAGGTG
>NW_019194290.1:0-108 GCF_002260705.1 Seriola dumerili
ACGTGTCATGTTCATATTTTCCACCAGAGGGCGCAAAAGCAAATGAAATCAGCGGCTCGTACTTGAAATCTTCATTCCTCAGACCTCAAACATTCAGGCCTGATACCT
>NW_019194291.1:0-100 GCF_002260705.1 Seriola dumerili
TCTCAAAGAGACACGAAACGATGTAAAAGTTTAATATCATGATTACAGATACCGAACACGGTCATCAGTGTTATCATCAGTGTTATCGCTGTGTTGTTGA
>NW_019194292.1:0-102 GCF_002260705.1 Seriola dumerili
TGTTAAAATTTATGAAAATTATTATAAAGTCTAACATGTTAAACTGGAAGATTTAAAAAAAAAAAATTCCTGTACTCCTGTACTTGTCCTTGGTCCTTTTCT
>NW_019194293.1:0-798 GCF_002260705.1 Seriola dumerili
TGTCTCTTCACAGTGCCAGACTAGAGTCAAGCTCAACAGCCTTACACCAAAAGTCCTCCCTGGAGCGATTTCCATATCACTTTTCATAACTTTTCGAGCCGATTAAGATGGTGTAAAAATTTTTGTATGGAAAAATTGTTTGGGGAACGTTTCGGATTATTCTGCAAATACACTGCACATTTACTGTACGGTGTGTCCACAACTCGCAGAATCGAGCTCCGAGCTCGAAAATTATTTCGTGCCCCGTCGGCTTCGGGCATTTGTGGCACACACAGCAAATTTCAAGCCCCTCGGACCGTTGGACACAAATTGGCGTATGTCCGGTGTATACAGTCCGGTTCTGGGGAACTTGGGGAGAATTCATAATTCATACGAAGCGTCGGGTGCACGTACATAAAATGGGTGTCCACGCGTGCGGTGTGACGCCCCGAGTCTAAGGAGACCATCCACGTGCATGTCGGAAGCTCCTGTGAATTTTTATCATTTTTTTTCATTTTTGGGGATTGTCGCGAGCTCGCGAAGAGCACCCGTGCTGAAGATAGGACAAGGAAGGGATCAGGGAGGGAAGAGGCTGAAAAACCACTGAAATGTGGACTCATTCACATTAGACACCACCTGGGGGTCCTCCCTAAGACCCTTGGAGGTTTTGGTAGTATTTAAGACATCATATTTTGTCATAATTTTGGATTATATGATCTATATACGGTTTCTATATTTCAGCTGCTATTTCAGGCTGGCATTATCTGATTTACTGGAGTGATACCTCATTATAAAGCTTAGATTCTCCTCTTTCCAACA
>NW_019194294.1:0-1010 GCF_002260705.1 Seriola dumerili
CGATTGAAAACATTTTTTGTGGTATAACCCACCCATATTGCACTTCTCTAACCCAGTAAAATAATCTCAGTTGTTTCATTTTAAAGTTTAGAAAGCATCTGAGGTGTGGCCACAGAATAAAAACATGAAACCAAGTCCATGCTCATGGCAGCGCCAATTTAAAGCAAACTCTGAGCAAAATCTTAGAGTATAAACTTTAAATAAAACTGACTTGCAACACCTACACTCATTTTATGTGTTTTACGTCATTCCTTAATGAGTTCTATATACAACGACAGGATGGTGTAGGCTGCAGTTTCTTCACAGGCTCCACTGTTGGCAGCCTTTTCTCCCTCCAAACAAACTTAAAAACGCCTCTGCTCGGGAACAGATGGTTGTGGATGCACTGGCCCAGAAAAAAGTTCAATGGGCTTCATCTTTCTGTCCATCAAAACAGATGGAAATCTGACAGAGACGGACACGTCATCATCCCTTTCCAGACAGCTCTCATTAGTAGGTAATTGAGTATAACATATAGAAACAGACACGATGGATTAGAGAGGCTGCCACCCTCACACTCAGCTGCTGCATTCAGCAGCTAGTATGCAGCAGCTGAAAGCCTTCAAAAACATTTTCATACAAGTCAGTATGGGTATGAAAATTGTTTAACTCTACTAAATTTTCAATGTCAGCATATTTCATTTGTTTTTCTATTGTTCAACATCCACTTACAATAGCAAGAAAAAGTAAGTGAACCTCCACTTATGTATAAATTTGTTTTAAAATATGAACAGACTCTTATCTAAGTTACAATAATACAAAAAACTATTTTAAATAATAACACAAATCAACAAAAAATGTTTTGTTCTTTTCCATATTGAAAACATCATTCAAATGTTCACACTGTATGTGGAAGAATACGCAAACCCCTCTGCTAATGGCATCAACCAAAGCCAACTGGACTCAGGAGTTCTCAAACCTGGAGTCCAGACAATGCAAGCAGATTGGAGGAGTGGGTTGGAGACACTAAA
>NW_019194295.1:0-102 GCF_002260705.1 Seriola dumerili
ATCAGGAAGCCAGTTACTTGAAACATTCAAGATATCATTGCGTCTGTGGTAAAGGCGCCATCACAGACTTTATACGACAGAATGAATAACACATCTTGTCCT
>NW_019194296.1:0-938 GCF_002260705.1 Seriola dumerili
AAAAAACATTTTCCTCTCTTTCTGTTACCAACTGTCTTTCTGATTGCCAAGGAGATATTTTAGGTTCATATTTAAGACAACCTTGATTACCTCTTAGCTCTAGACCAGCAGAAATAACTTTTAGTTAGAAAAGAGCCAGTTTCACTAAGTGAAATCCATTATTTTAGAGGTGGATATGATTGGAGAAATTCAGGAGTCAGTTATGGAGCCATCGCTATGATCGGCATCTTGTTGGTAGAAATAACATAGGTGTTTCATGTCTCATGCTTTGAACTTTGCTGCAAGGTTAATCTGTAAAGTTGGACCAACAACCATTTTGTTCGCAAGACCCTCATGACCACCTTATACCCACTGTTAACATCACAGGAAGTTTGTTTGTGTGTTGTTTATTCGGTTTAGCAGAAGTTGTTACTGCTGTTGCTTTATTGTTAGTAAATTGCCTAGAATTTATTGTGCATATATTTACCGTGATGCGTGATTGATAAGTTAGTGTGATAATGTTTCAGAAAATAAATCACATGATCTTCTCATTCCCAACAAACTCTCCATGCAGAATTCATATTGTCAGAGTTTCATCACTTTTTAGGTTTTCAGTGTTTCTCTCGACTGCACCGTTATAAATATGTTTTATAAAGCATGTTCCATCATAACAGATATATGTATATAAGCAAATAAAACTGATAGGATTATTAGGAGGTTTGCTGGCATCTTGGATTTATGATGATGTATCAGCTTTTCCCCTGCGGCTACAGAGTTTCTCAATTCGTTGGAGGGACTTCATGAATAGGACATTATGTGCTCTTCAAGTGTGTTTCTCTATAATGTGAATAGGAGACGTGCTCTACCGTACTTAGTGATAGAAGAACTGCTCTGACAAACTTTAATGTTTGCTTCACTACAGTCCTTCACTAAATTGAAGAGCATTTCTCATTCCTTTT
>NW_019194297.1:0-104 GCF_002260705.1 Seriola dumerili
GAAAAGGAGGAAGGAGAGGAGAGAGGAGAAAGGGAGCTGTTCAAAGCTCTGCACTTTTCTTTTGCTCAGTAAATTCTGCCCTGTTCTATTTTACTTGAAATGTA
>NW_019194298.1:0-118 GCF_002260705.1 Seriola dumerili
GGCCTGAATGCAAAATGGGCAAATACAAACGTTTGTATATCGAAAAATGGAATGTAAGTATAAGAGAAAGCATGATTGGATTTTATTTTCCAAGCATAGATTTATATACTGTCAAAGC
>NW_019194299.1:0-100 GCF_002260705.1 Seriola dumerili
AGTATAGTAAGGCATAAAAACATCGAAAACGTCATAGTATAGTAAGGCATAAAAAAATCAGAAAACATCATAGTACATAGACATTAAAATGTCATAGTAT
>NW_019194300.1:0-148 GCF_002260705.1 Seriola dumerili
GGTGCAGAGACAGGCACATGGTCACAGTTTTTTCCGAGGTCTTCAAGGACTCCTCGTTGCAACAGTGCAAACTCTAATCTACTGACAGGCAGTAAATGCATCTTGAGAGGAAACTGTTTCTCATTGATTTCTACTCATCAAAATACAG
>NW_019194301.1:0-114 GCF_002260705.1 Seriola dumerili
GAAATCTCAGAATTGAATTTGTATCTTAAAGTTGACTCTCTTCCCTCTTCATCTTTCCTTCCTCTCCCTTCTCATCTGGTGACTGGCATAGCTTTTCCAGAGTTATGCCTCTGA
>NW_019194302.1:0-136 GCF_002260705.1 Seriola dumerili
CTTCCCCAACCAGGGACATACACATTGTTTTGCACTTAGCAAAAGCTACAGTATATGCATATAATGCTTTATTGTGACTTTCGTCTTGATGCCAACATAGACCTTTAAGAAGACCATTTTTCCATTATACAGAATT
>NW_019194303.1:0-787 GCF_002260705.1 Seriola dumerili
ATATGGGTTTGTACAGTTTTGTGCAGATCCAGATAATAACGAAGCTTTGGTGAGAGAAAATGTTTGGTCTTGGAGGAGGTATGCGGTTTTACTGAGTTCCGCTCGAGTTTGTTTGTCATACTCTATTCTGGTGGAAACATCCTTCAGTCCCACACACTTTAAAAATTCAAAAATATGTTTCTTCAGTGCTGGGAAGGGCTCCAACTTCACGAGGCCATAACATTTTTGGTTTGAGCTATCACACCCAAATGAGGACTTAATTGTGGTTCAGATCTTCTAGCAATGCTAGAACATTAACCTCATTTGGATGTAAGAGTGCACACAAACATTTTATGGACTCGTAAAGTCAGAGGCCGGTTCACTGTCTGCGGAAGCTCCAGACTTTACGTTTGAGTTACTTCACCACATGGAGGGTTCTCTCCCTGGTTTCTAGCTTTAGGGGAAGTGCATGTTCATGAATGCTGTCTGAATGTTCCTGGGGTGCAGAAACAAGAACATGTGAATTGTTAAAGTGGATGGTATTCCCTTTTAACAGTTTACAGACACAACTAATGTTCACTCTCCTGTCAATAAAAACGTTACTTCTGCCCCAATTCAGATGGTTATTAAGGGGATAACATACTTACGCCTTTACAGGGTTTACACAGAGCACTGAAAGAAAAAGTGATTTTCAAAAACGCGATCCAAAATGTAGAAGAGGGGAGGGAAAACATTATCTAATGACAAAAGTGTAGTTAAATATTTTATTTATGCTGATTGCAGCCCTGGTTTTTCCTCGCTCACGGTC
>NW_019194304.1:0-144 GCF_002260705.1 Seriola dumerili
AATGCAAATTATTAAACAGTGCCACTCCCCTTTAAAAGAGGAAAATGCAATATGTTGTATCTTATATACAGTATATATATGAGATAAGGGATACAATTCCAAGCTTCCATTTTCACTACTGTACATCAAGTAGCTACATTTGTG
>NW_019194305.1:0-137 GCF_002260705.1 Seriola dumerili
AGTTATATAATGTAGCTTCCTCTCTGTACAGTTATTTCTTTCTGTGTTTAGTTAAATTCATTGGAAAGTGTTTTGCGCCATACCTACATTTTCAGCACCATGGACAGCATCTCACTTTACATCACTGGATAAGATGG
>NW_019194306.1:0-170 GCF_002260705.1 Seriola dumerili
TCTGGTGTTGGTTTTGATGTGGCAATTCTCAGAACAGATCTGAGAAGGCTCTGACGTTTGTGTACATTAAATGCACAAACTGGTCTTTCCCTTGTAGCTTCATGCTCAGTTCATTCATGTGTGTCAGTATATCCACAGCAAAAGCTAAATCACAAAGCCAATCTGTGTCA
>NW_019194307.1:0-604 GCF_002260705.1 Seriola dumerili
CCTCCTGACGCAACCAGATAGCCAGAGGTTCAATAGCCAGGGCAAATAAGAGGGGAGAGAGAGGACAGCCCTGTCTGGTTCCTCGATAAAGGGGAAATGGAGTGGACAGAAATCCATTTGTTTGGACTGAGGCAACTGGGTTATCGTAAAGTAGCTTAATCCAAGCTATAAAATCTGAATTAAAACCAAATTTCTGCAGAACAGAAAAAAGAGAGCTCCACTCCACCCTGTCGAAGGCTTTTTCTGCATCTAATGAAATAATCACTTCTGGTGTGTTTGAGCTGGGAGAGTTAATAATATTTAAAAGCCTCCTTGTGTTATGAAATGAGTGCCTTCCAAGCATGAATCCAGTTTGGTCAGTTGATATTATATTTGATAGGACCCGTTGTAGACGTTGGGCTAAGATCTTGGACAGTATCTTTAAGTCAACATTTAAAAGGGAGATGGGCCTATAGCTGCCACACAACAGGGGGTCTTTATCACTCTTAAGCAAAAGGGAAATCGTGGCCTCTGACAGGGTGGGGGGCAGGCGACCCTCGGCAAAAGATTCATTGTACATTCTTTGAAGGGCTGGAGCAATGGTGACAGAAAATTGTTTAAAAAA
>NW_019194308.1:0-167 GCF_002260705.1 Seriola dumerili
CTCTCTTTCTGTCTCTTTGCACTTTGTCATGTATATTTACAGTAGAAAATCCTGTGTTTCTTTAATGAGCGCCGATAAACAAATCCACAGTGTTTTCTATGTTTTATCGGAGCAATCGCAGGTGGAAACAGGCCTTTTAAAACCTGAATGCCTGTTCATTGAGTTCG
>NW_019194309.1:0-115 GCF_002260705.1 Seriola dumerili
ACTTAGCTTGTTAAGGTGGAGCTAGTTTATTTATTCTATACACAATTATATGTTACATTATCAGACAATAATTACCAATGGTACACATATTATATATATCTATATATATACACAC
>NW_019194310.1:0-115 GCF_002260705.1 Seriola dumerili
AACGAGTTCCTGTTT
The DNA here is from genome assembly GCF_002260705.1 of Seriola dumerili. NCBI lineage: Eukaryota > Metazoa > Chordata > Actinopteri > Carangiformes > Carangidae > Seriola > Seriola dumerili. Next base: position 16 of record NW_019194310.1, read on the forward strand.
TAGAACACACGATGCCTTTCTGGCACAAAGCCCTTCTCTGTCAATCCTTTCTTGAACAATCAAGTCTCCGGTGTTGAGATTGACACCGCAGTACTGAACG
>NW_019194311.1:0-114 GCF_002260705.1 Seriola dumerili
TCCCAATTGGACAAGTGTAGACAGATGCTAAAATAACTGTTTTCTGGTAAAGTGTACCAGAGACGATAATGTAGCGGCCATTCGAGTCCATAATTATGTTATTGGGTGTAAAGT
>NW_019194312.1:0-106 GCF_002260705.1 Seriola dumerili
AAAGATAATATCAACAAGCTTTATGTAACTTCTGATAAGCTTGGTCCATTGACGATCAACAGAAAATGTGGTAGTAACCAGACCTACAATTTAGGAGGAGAGGTGA
>NW_019194313.1:0-131 GCF_002260705.1 Seriola dumerili
CCTGCCATGGGGCTCAAATGCAAGGTAAGAATCAGTGTTAATATTTATCGACACTGAATGATTTTAAAATCTCAGAATTAAAATTCATTTACGATCCTGTAGGTCTGTAGTTGTCATTTTTAGACTAAATT
>NW_019194314.1:0-185 GCF_002260705.1 Seriola dumerili
AAACAGAAATAATTTGCTACTATAGATACCTGCTCATCTGCACCTGCTCTCCCTTTCCCATGACCTCCTCTGCCTCACCTGAGCCCCCTCACCTGAGCCTGGCCTCTGTAATATGAGGCGAAATCAGAGCTAGCAATGCGCTTATCCTGGAAGCTCTAACATGCAAAACAACATAATATGTGTGA
>NW_019194315.1:0-143 GCF_002260705.1 Seriola dumerili
AGCCTTACGTGCATTGACCTTGCTCAGTGCAGCGTACACGTCGGTGGGGGAGAGGATGAGGGGATGGTGTTCGGTCGTGAGCACAGCCTTGATGGCTGGCTCCTGGTTGTCCCTCTCAAAACGAGCATAAAAGCTATTAAGCT
>NW_019194316.1:0-103 GCF_002260705.1 Seriola dumerili
AATGGTCATAGTAAAATAAGGCATAAAATGTAATAAAAACATCATAGCATAGTAAGGCAAAAAGAATCCAAAAATTTCATACTATAGTAAGGCACAAAAAAAA
>NW_019194317.1:0-143 GCF_002260705.1 Seriola dumerili
CCAAACACACATGCAGAGTGCTCCATTATGACTTTGGTGTTGCAGAAAGAGTACAGTACACACGAATGTGCACATACAACATATTTTTCACATCTCCATGAGCACATATGTGCATGTGTGTATTGGTGTTAGGTTGTGTATGT
>NW_019194318.1:0-104 GCF_002260705.1 Seriola dumerili
TCTGTAGTCTCATTTAGACACTTGTTAGCAACTAGCCTTTTTTTATCAGATGTAAAAGCTCCAACAAATCAAGACTGGAGTATTTACTGATGTATTTTATGTTG
>NW_019194319.1:0-4993 GCF_002260705.1 Seriola dumerili
CCTAGGGCCTCACACTGACCTTTCACCCTAAGTCAGTCATTCATTAGGTGGACAAGAGAAAAATCCCTCACACTGCAGACTGAGTAGGTCTGTGATCTTCTCATCGGTACACTCTCATGGACAGAGGTAGTCGCTGTTAGAGAGAGTACTGTCACATGTCCTAACATCAGTGGATGGTAAATTTAAAACTCTCAGGATCATGAACTCCTTCCTGTTTGGACAAACAGAAACACAAATGAACTCTGAGGCTCAGGAACAACAGTTTATCACATTTAAAATAGCAATGATTGATTGAAATGGGTCCCTAAAAGACTCTGCCTCTCATCTGAATGTAGCCATTTAACGAATGTAACCATCTCTGCAACATCTTTGATTTTAAATTATATTGTGACCACAATGGATGAAAAGAACCATCGTGCTGCTTTGTTCATCAACATATCAAAAGCCTTTAATTTAGGTGATCACTCCCTGATCTTGAATAATGGTTGTGACCTGATCGCTGATGGATGGTTCCAAAACTACAGCAGTGTGTGAAAGCAGGTAATGTTCAATCTGACTTTTTACCGTCCAGTCATTAAATAACTGTAATGTTCATCTGTATGTGTAGCAGCTGTAGAATGACTGTCCATAGGCTGAAGAACACCAGTCAACACACAGCAACACATACCACAACACAAACACCCCCCCACCACACACCCACCCCACCACGCAACCGAACCCGCACAAACCCAACAAAACTAACCCACAATTAAAAAAAACAAAACACACCCACACACACCACACACAACACAAACCACACCAAAACCCCACACAAAACAAACACAACACACACGAACCAAACACAACACTAAAAACAACAAACAAACCAAAACAAAACAAATCCACCAACACGACACCAAAACCAACAAAAAAAAAACTCAAAACACACAAAAACAAAAAACCCAAACCACAAAAACACAAAAAAAACCCACAACACAAAAAACACAACAAAAAACACTCCAACCAACCCAAAAACAAACAAAAACACCACAAAACAACAACACCAAAAAAAAAAACCAACCCAAGCAAAAAACCAAAAACACCACAAAAAACCACCAACACCCACAAACACCCACAATAAACAACAACCCAAACCACACAACACCAACCCCCCCCCAAACCCCCACCATCAACCCACAATACACCACCCAAAACCACAACCAAAACAAAAACAAAACAAAAACACCAAACACAACCCAACACAGAACCAAAACCTCACAAAAAACACACAAAACAGCCCACCCAACAACCACCCCAAAACCCACAAACCACCACCCCCCCCACCCCACACCCCCACCACCACACACCAACCAACCAAACCACCCCCCAACAACACACCCCAAAACACCAACACCCCAAACAAAAAACCGCCACACAAACAACCAAACAAACAACAAAAAAACACAAACAAAACACACACCCATAACCACCCCCCCCAACACACCACCCCTAACACCCCAACCACCAACCCCCACCACAACACAAAAACACACACACACCCCACACACACACAAACACACACAACAAAAACACAAACACAAAAAAAAAACAACACAAGCAACCCAAAAACCACAAAAACACCCAAAACCCACCACCACAACAACAAAACACAACACACCACAACAAACACCAAAAAAAACACAAAACACACAACCCTCACACCACAAAAACCCAACAACACACCACCCAAAACATACAAAAACCACAACAAAAAAACACACAACAAACAAACAAAAAAAACAACTAAAAAAAACAAACCCCAACCCCACAAAAGAAAGCAAGTGACAAAACAAACAAAACAACTCAAACACCGCCAACCAAAAAAACAACCACAACACACCCCACCAAACACAAACACAACACCCCCCCCCACCACACACACAACCCACACAAACAAAAAAAACACAATAAACAACAACCCCAAAACACCCCAACAAACAAAACACACACTCAAAAACCACAACACCACCACACACACCACCAACCAACCACACAAACACACCCCAACACCCCACACAAACACAAAAGCACCCCACCAAACACCCACCACCCCAAAAAAACAAAACACACACACCAAAAACACAAAAAAACAAAACAACAACACAAACCAAAACACACAACAAACTCAGACCAAAAAAAAAAAAAAACAAAGAAAAAAAAAAAAACAAAAAACAACCAAAAAAAACACAAACACCAAAACCAAACCCCCCCCCCCACAAACCCAGCCCACCCAACACACCCTACCACCCCCACCCCACACTACCAACCAAAAAACCCACACCACCCCACAAACACCCACAAACAAACAAACACCAAAAACCAAAAAATCACAAAAACCACCCAAAACAACAAACACACCAAAACACAAAAAACCCCCAACCCAACAAAACCACCCACCAAAAACAAAGAACACCAAAAAACCACAAAACAACACACACAAAAAAAAAAAAAAACAACAAACCCCTCAATCCCACCACCACCAGATAATAACCAACTACCTCAAAACCAAAGCACACCAACCCAAAAAAAAACAACAAAACACACCCACAACAAACCCCAACACACCATCCACCAAACACACACACCAACACCCACAAAAAACAAGAAAAAACCAACAAACAAAAAAAACAAAAAAAAAAAAAACAAACAACAACCACCACACCAAAAACCACAAACTAAAACCCACCCAACACACACCCACACCCCAACAACACACCCCCACCCCCACAAAAAACCAAAAACCAAACCCACACAGCGAACCACCCACCCCAAAAACCACAACCAAGACCCCCACCCAAACCAACAAACACACCCCAACCAAAAAACACAACCCACAACATACAACACCCCCACCAACCCCACCCCAACACACCCCACACCAGACCCAACACACCACACCACCACCACCAAACGACCACAACCCCCAACAAACCCAAAACAACAAAACAAACAAACGGCGAAAAAAAACCCCAACTCCCCTCAAAAGAAAAACAAACAAACATACCAACACAAACAACACAGAAAACCCCCCACCCCCCCCACCCCCACACACCCACCCGACAACACCACACCCAACCCAACCAACACCAAACAAAAAAGAACCATACGAGAGAGAGGATCAAGAACACAATGAACCCCCACCCAACAACAAAACAAAAAAAAAAAAAAAAAAACAAAAAAAAAACAAACAAAAGCCACACACCCCCAAACGGCCCAACAACCCAAAACCCCCACCACCCCACCCCCCCACCCCCCTCCCCCCCCCCCCCCACCCCACACCCCCCCTGTGATACATTGAACGGTACCACCCCTCCACCCCCCCCCCCCATCTTTCAATGATCGCTGCACGATTACCCAAGAGAAGAAAACAAGACCAAACAATCAGACATACCACCACAACAATTCACATCGTCAAAACGCACATTAAGATCCTCTCAACAAGACTCTTAAAAACCCACTATATATACTAAAACAATGTCCCAATGTTCAGCCTCAGGCGAAAAAATCCCAATACTTAAATACAAGATAAAAAGAGAGATAGTGACTAGTAATAGAATTATTCCAAATGAGATAGTGAGAGACCCCAAATCTAAAAGCACCAGTGACCCAACTACCACTGAGAGTTCTCATCTAAACTGATGTGAACAAGTTAAATTTGGGTAAATTTACTTATTAAGAGTGAATTTTCTTAAAACCTGAATAATACCAGTGTTGATCTCTCTTCTCATAGAGAGAGACCAGCACTTCCTTTTTTTTTATTCTCACACAAGAGATATATTCTCCTATTGGGCTATTTCTCTTTGCTTTTCTCATTCTCATATTTATTGGGGGGGGGGGGGGGCGCGGGCAAGCAGTAAGCACGGACTAAATTAAACCCTTCTAACCCGACACCTACACCAAAAAAACAGAGAGAAAAGAGTACACGAATACAGTACACGGCCAACTATAGATTCAACTGTCTGATCTATACAGGAGACAGTGACTCAGCCAGCCCACTGGCGGCTCCAACAAGGGACCATAGACCATGCCTGCTGTATAGAACTGTCCAATGTAAACATCTCCAGCATGAACCGGTTTGATGGTGCGCGTCAGTGATGGGTCTGGGAAGGGCATATCCTTGAAGAAGGGTACGTAACAGACACCTTCATGCTACCAAAAAGCCACACCAGGTACCCTGACTGCTGCTTAAAAGCAGATAAAAGGGATTGACAAAATCCTCCAGAGCAGATTGTCCCACGAACCTTATGGCCTTGCATGCAAGTGCGCCACTGAACGGTCACTACTAGCTCCCCAAACACGCCCCAGAGGACAAAAATACCACGAACCGCTCATCGCCTGGCACAGAAAGTGCCGAAGAGATAAATAATCCTCGGAGACAGAAAGGACACTGACTGCCACCCAAACTGACATGGCACAACCATACTTATGTTACCCACTGACCTCCCACCCATCCCAAATGAAGAACCCTAATGGGATCGCTATAAATGTAATCGGACAGAGAAGAGATCATATAAGACGCACCACACCAAAGCCTCTACCCCGCACACCAAGACCTCGATCCAGGAGCTCACCCTCTAGAACCTTAAGCCCCCTACAGGTGTGGCAAGGAGCACGATCGCCTCAGGCACAAACCCCAACACCGCCTGAACCACATAGCCAATAAAGAAGAGCAAAACTGCCACCAAGACGTTGTCCGCGGATGACATTACAGGCACGCACAACCGAGAGCCCAATTACACCACTCCCTGAGCTCACCCCAATTATAGAGCTTGGATCCCACTTCGCCTACCCTTCTGACCTCGACTGCCAGGCCTTCAGCTCGAAGAGAGCCACACCCAGCCCTGCACAGCTGCCTATTGTGAATGTCATACGACTGATGCCCACTTGACTGCCTGTTCTGCAGAAACCAAAGTAACAAACCAAGAATCCATATATTACCTGGTGCTGACTTGGC
>NW_019194320.1:0-105 GCF_002260705.1 Seriola dumerili
AGATGGTAGTGCAGCGGGGGAGTCTGTGGGGACGGGCTCCGGTGCTGACACGGGCTCCGGTGCTGCCACGGGCTCCGGTGTTGCCACGGGCTCCGGTGCTGACAC
>NW_019194321.1:0-137 GCF_002260705.1 Seriola dumerili
TAAACTGCAACAGAAAATCTGTTTTATAAGAAGCATAATTACAAGAACCAGGCGGTACGAAGCAACCTGCAAGTGCAAATGTGTGGGAACTTCTGCACAATATTTGATTTTCCCTTGTAGAAAGAACAAGAAAATTC
>NW_019194322.1:0-129 GCF_002260705.1 Seriola dumerili
ACCCCCTTTGAAGCTTTAGATCTTTAGTGAGGCCTCATTAAATGTCACTCGTCCTAGACCCAATTTCAAGAACCCTTGGGGCATCCTTTAGAACCCCTAGAACTGTCTCAAGGATCAACAGAACCTTCT
>NW_019194323.1:0-121 GCF_002260705.1 Seriola dumerili
ATTTTATTATCTTTTTTAAATAATCTTTTTATTTTTTTTTATCATTTTTTACTTGTCTTTTTATTTTTTTTATCTTTTTTTTAATCATCTTTTTATTTTTTCATTTTTTTAAATCAACTTT
>NW_019194324.1:0-129 GCF_002260705.1 Seriola dumerili
TCCAACTTCTCAAGGTTTTCATTCCAACAACATCAGAACGGCTGATGTCAGTGATAAACTCCCACCAACTTGTTCAAAGATAGGCTAATTAGTTGCTCTACTATTAGCCTACGTCACATCGCCACATTG
>NW_019194325.1:0-109 GCF_002260705.1 Seriola dumerili
CAGCACCCACCGGCCCCTTTCCTTGGTTTGTGTTTTTTGTCCATATAAACCATTATTTTTACAATTTACATTACAATAAACAACCTTATACATAATACCAACTGGGTTT
>NW_019194326.1:0-190 GCF_002260705.1 Seriola dumerili
GATAAATACACTTTGATCCAGTAGCTCTGAAACAGCTGAGCTGATCACAATGACGCGTGACAACAATAGCTCAGAAACTGGAGAGGAGAAAGACATTTCCAGGAAATCATCCTGCTGTCAGAATGGAGCAGAGTGACATGAAGGCAGAGCCGGAAGAAATATACAGCCAGAGACAGATGGTGTTTTTTTT
>NW_019194327.1:0-1910 GCF_002260705.1 Seriola dumerili
AGACTCAGGTTATTCTAGAAAAGAACTAGTTTGTACGACATGTTGTTCGACCTCGTCTGACATCAAAGAGTTTCTGTCTGTTGTGAACGTCCTCACTGGAAGGTGGAGGTAAAACTCTGTCCGTTATAGAGAGGGGGGAGACGTGATGTGGTTTAAACATGGAGATAACTTCTCCATGTTCACACAGTCTCTCCTGGAAGACATTCATAGAGTTGACCTCAGTTGTTCACATGAAAAGTGACAGAAACAGTTTGTGTGAAGAGAGAAGTTCAAACCCCGTCCACTTCCTCACCTGCACACAGCNCACTCAGCTGACCAATCACTGCCTTGCTTCAGGGCACGTCAGCAGTGTTCAGTGAGGGAGGGAGAGCTATATGGAGGGTTGGTGAGAGCTGTTGGGACTAAACCAAACTGACTGAAGCCAAACACTGAGCTTTTTTATTTAGGATAAACACAAGAAACTTGTGCTGTAAAAATCACCCAGAGAGAGATAGGCTGTAAGTTAGTCTGTCGCAAGGTCGGTAACACACGTGGCGACATAACGGCAGGTTTTAAAAGCTTACGCTGCAGGAATTGAAGATTTATGGAGGAGGCAATTTTAGGGAAGGGTTAAAACAAAGAAGAGTTGGTGCAATAAAGTTTTGTTCAAGAGGGAGAGAAAGTTTGGAGAAAGACAGAAAGGAGGCCAAGCAGCTTAGAGGATGCTCTGGATTGGGAAATGCAGGTAGATTTAGCGAGGGAAAGCTTGTTGTTCCCTCAGGAAATAGCCAGTACAGATTAAAAGTTAAGGGCCTGACATAGTTTGTGGTCTGAGTAGAATGAAAGTATGATTTCATAGAGCTGAACGTTCTATGATTGTAGCAGATGAGAGGCAGAGCTTTGGAAATCCAGTTAGGCAGCTCTCAGTTGAAGAAGCAATATGAAAGGAAAAGCTTCAGAGTATGTGAGTTAGGGGCAGAAGGAGAGCAAGAGAGAGAATGGAAGTTAGGATTTGAACAGTGGAAGTAGGATGTAGAGGGATTTAGAGCAAGGTCTGTTTGTCCTTTGGTAGAGGGACTAGGATTCAAGTGGCACAGAGGTGTGAGGAAAATCAGTAAAAGACATGTCAGATGAGGCAGCATAGAGTTCCAGTCAGTGGATTATGGATTAGAAGAACGTAATGGTAGCTGGGGGCCCAGCAGGGGGACGCACTTAGGGGATACGAACAGGCTCTTAGGAGCAGAAGGAAGAAAATCAGGAAGAGGAAGTGTTTTTAAGTGGAGGTGTGGCCTGTGTGAGCCTCTTTGAGACATGGCGGTTTAGTTCAGGTGAGTGTGGTTTGTTATGTATTGGCTCTGAATTGTGTTTGGTAGTGTGTCTACTTTGAACTGTTTAGGGTGAGTGTGTGTATGGGTGAGTTGTAACTGGTTTCTTGGTAGAGTGGGGGAGTAGGTGGAGGGTAGAGCAGCCTAACCCGGCGGGGGAGAGCTAAGGCCCAATCAGGGTCCCTCGCTCCCTGATCTACCTCCCTTACATTCAACTGGCGCCACACTTTTCTGGTGAAAAAAAATCTAGTACACAACAGAACAGAACTTTGGTTTAGGGGGAGTTTGTTTGCTGAATTGCTGGTGTGTTTTGTCTAGGTTATGATAGTGGTGTTGTTTGTTGTAGCATACGGCAAGGTAAAGGTAAAAATAGTTGTGGTGTGAGGAGCAGTGATGGGCTAGAGCATTAGGGAGTGACTCTGGGACGCCAGTGGATCACTGTCTAGCGCTCCTGGAGGTGTCGTGGACAACTAGACGAAACACTGGTGAAAGGAGGTTCAGACCTGATGACCCCAAGACATGTTAGTTATCACTGTCATTACGTCTGTTAGGCTGAAATTATAGTTACATGAGGGCTAGGGAATTATTCACTGAGTCTGGTCCAGT
>NW_019194328.1:0-111 GCF_002260705.1 Seriola dumerili
GGGAATATGGTTTTTTGCTTTCTTGCCTAGAGTTAAATGAGAAGCTTGATATAATTCTCATGTCTGCACGGTAAATATGAATCTACCACCAGCTGCTGCTTAGCTTAGCAA
>NW_019194329.1:0-1078 GCF_002260705.1 Seriola dumerili
TCATGCAGAATGCTCCTTTTCTCTCTCCTATAGGATCATGTTGTATTTGGGTTTAGTTCCCCTGTTATTCTACAGCAGTAAAATTATTCAATTATGTGAGTGAAACACAACAATTGATGTAATACACAAAATAAACAACATATAACATCATCTGTTTGAATATTCTGTCACCCTAATTTAACAGTCGAGGATCCTCCAGTGTCTTGAACAGTAGCTCATGAGCTCAGGGCCATATTCCATCACGGCAGATGATGGATTCTGTTAAGTCTCGCTGATATAAGTCAGAGTTCCGTTCCATCAGTGTGGCTTATAGGAATCACTGCTCTGTAACCCACGTAACTTATACTGAACTAGCCAGAGACGGTATAGAGGATCTTTGGCTTAACTTAGCTGTGCTTCAATGAATTTCAAACGACTGGAAACTAAATCCCAAAAGAGAGTTCCACCAAGTAGTGGAGTGCCCTGACTCTTCTTCAGCTTATTCTGTTCAAAAGATGTGCACTGTCAAATATGTCTTGTGCACTTGTGACAACCATCCCCACTGTGGCGTTGGTTGTCTCTATGTTATTTAATGGGGAAAAATAAAAAAGAGTCATTATTAAAAATGAATTTAAAAATGTGTATTTCATTGAAAAGCAACAACCTAACAATATCCTGGATGGAGATAACATAAACAGGAAAACAGAACAAAGAACAAGAATTTTTGACAACAATTCATAAGAGAAACAATTCCCAAGAACGATATTTCTAAACTAATTAAGTCAGTCAATATCACAGTCAGAGTCACAGTTCTGACAGATATATACTGGCAGTCCAGGTGTGCAGTCCTCATGAGCCCACTTCTTGCACTGGATGCACTGCAGCCATGTCTCCTTGAGGCGGCTGTTAGAAAAGGGCTCCACACACACACACACACACCAAGCAGAACACCTCATCTTCATCTGAGGATGAATCTGTTTCCTGTCTTTTCCTTCGCTTGGTTTTCTCATTTGGTGCCTTGGATTTTATTTTTTCTGCTTGAGAGAAGAGGGATTTTTTTCATCTTCTGCTGAGTGGCTGCCTTTTCCTTTTCAACCCT
>NW_019194330.1:0-145 GCF_002260705.1 Seriola dumerili
GTGTCAATGCATCTAATTTAATGTAATATAAAAAAAAAAAAATAAATTTAATTTAATTTTCATTCATTTCAAGTTTCCCTTTAATCGAAGATAAATAAAAAAAAGAGATTGTTTCATCAACGTATTTAAACTGACTTTAGAGTTT
>NW_019194331.1:0-102 GCF_002260705.1 Seriola dumerili
AGTGGTCAAAACTGATGTTGCAGAGTTCCTGAAATGGGTTGAGCTCCAAACCCCCCCACCCCACCCCCACCCCCAGAATCCTACAAGTCCCATAATGCAACT
>NW_019194332.1:0-134 GCF_002260705.1 Seriola dumerili
CCCAGCAGAAAGTCAAAGAGGGCAGGAATCAGACACAGCAGGACCATCAGGAACAAGAAGACAGAGAAACCAAATACAGGGGTTATGGAGATTAGGGGCCATAATTATGATGATATTCTTGCTAATACATGGAG
>NW_019194333.1:0-121 GCF_002260705.1 Seriola dumerili
GGGAGAGGAGTGCGTCGGGAGAAGTGAGGAGAGATGGGCAAAGAAATTGGTATCTCCACTTTTGCCATAATGAAACATTTAGATGCGGGCGCAGCTATGCCTCTGCATTAATGGCTTGCAA
>NW_019194334.1:0-132 GCF_002260705.1 Seriola dumerili
ACACAAACAGGCCTGATTAAAATGGCCTTGATTCAAAGGTCATTATTATACTGTTTTGATCTATTGTCACCTTTTTTTCTCCAGATCCTAGCTGCTCAATGATATCTACCCCTGCATCATTTTAACCCTCCT
>NW_019194335.1:0-902 GCF_002260705.1 Seriola dumerili
TACAAGACCAACAAATATCACAACATCATCATTTTTAATTTTCTTTCAGTGAAAATGAAATGCAAAAACAACCATTTCAACTGAAATCACAAATGCAATATCTGCCAAAATAATGGCAATATGATTTTTCTTTTTTCCATGTCGTGCAGCTCCAGTTTCAATGATGCAGAATTTGACTGAGGAACTTTGACAACTTCCCAAACAAGGTCTATGGTGGGAAAGTCTATTCAGCACTCCACAGTGACAGAGGGCTTGTGCAGTCCAACGCAGCTTCTTTGCACATGCACTGCCTAATACAACCATTCTTACATTTGCTGGAGACAGGTTCATAGCTGGACTGGCCTGCATCTGGTAGACATGTCCAGAAGGGTTCATAATACCCCACACGTCTTCCCTGGTACACTGCTCTCTTAACATGCTCGTCTAAGGGCCTTTGTTGGAGGGATTGACAGGATGTTGTGCCACACAAATAACTTTCCTCTTGTCTTCTGTGCATGTGCTAGTTCACTCACAGGATAATAAACCTCTCGATCTTGACCATGACATCCTGCAGTCATCTGGAGCACAAGAGAATTTCAACAGGGCGTATGTGAGCTCTGAGAGAAGAGCCCACACGGTCTTTCTCTTGTGGCTGACAAAGCTTGATACAGCTACAGCTGCAATTTCATGGGCTTGCTAGGTGTCGAATACTGTGACAAATATGACTCTGACTCATGAATGATTTAATCGTGTAAACCTGCCTCTAACTGGGTGTTCCAGGAGTGACACACTTCTGTGATTTTCTGACAAGCAGAGGTATGTCGTCTTATCAACCTAAGCAAATTAATGTGCAGGTGACTCATGCTGCCACCCTTCTTGCAGCTAGTCAGTGCAGTGTGTGTGTGTGTGTGTGTGTGTGTGTG
>NW_019194336.1:0-217 GCF_002260705.1 Seriola dumerili
GAGAGAGAGAGAGAGAGAGAGAGATTTTGATTTTTCAAACTACTTTTATTTGCTCAATAACAAAATTTCAATAAATAAATTAAAAAAAAACTTAAAAATAAATAAAATAAAATAAAACAAATGAACTAAATTAAACTTATTTCAACATGGGACCAAAAACCAGCTCATTGTTCTCTATAGAACACAGCTCTTGTTTGAGGCTCCATGTTTTCTTGAA
>NW_019194337.1:0-459 GCF_002260705.1 Seriola dumerili
AAAAAAAAAAATGTGTTGGCCAGAAGGGGATTTACAGTAACCTCTTTCATAAGGGTGCTCGATAATCTCCTCATCTGTGAGAGGAGACATGCCCACACCAACATGCAGCAGTACCACAAATACTCATATGTGGCGCATACTGTATATAAGAAACCCAAAACACACTGATATTTACTACTTATACATTTAACTTGCATTAAACTCCATAAAAAATGTGGTAAAATGTACAAAAAATTAAAACATAATAAATGTTATGTGATTATGTACATGATATATAGATTTTGGGACAAGCCTGTGCTCACTTTTCCCATCATCATCCCTCTGAGTGCTTAGAAATTATTTCACAAATAATCTCCAGTGCACCTTCTTTTCCTTCTCTTGAGGTTTTTATGTAGGCTAATATTTAGTACTTTTGTGTGTTCATGCTCAGTGTGTGTGTGTGTGTGTGTGTGTGTGTGT
>NW_019194338.1:0-138 GCF_002260705.1 Seriola dumerili
CAAGTCTACACTGAAGAATGTGTATATTCTTCCTCATGATCAAGCTGTGAATTCTGCGTGATTGATTGTCTGATTGTTTACATGTGTCTTCACATGTGACATTCTGAGTTCAGGTGATTGCTAATTGAGCGTGGTGTT
>NW_019194339.1:0-144 GCF_002260705.1 Seriola dumerili
GAAGACATCACTCATTACTTAATAACAAAAGTTGGCTGGGCAGACAAAACAGACGTCTGCAGACATCAGCTCTGGTTCTGGATAACTGTGAGGAGCAATTTTTGGGATTCATTCATTAATCCAAAAAATAATTAACAGATTAAT
>NW_019194340.1:0-129 GCF_002260705.1 Seriola dumerili
AGATGACCAAGAAAAATGGAGGAGCCTGAGCTAAACTTCAAGAGTCACAGCAAAGTGCCTGAATACTTAAAGATGCAACATAACAGAATCTCTGAATACTTTCTGAATGTACCGTTTTCTTTAAGATTT
>NW_019194341.1:0-138 GCF_002260705.1 Seriola dumerili
TCTCGTCCCATGCAAATGATGTCATCGAGGTAAATGACATATGTTGTCCATTGGAGACCTCTCAAAACAAGCTCCATTAGTCTCTGAAAAGTTGGTGGTGAGTTTTTCAGACCCATGGGCATCACTTTGAATTGGTAG
>NW_019194342.1:0-143 GCF_002260705.1 Seriola dumerili
AGCTACTGTTACTAAGACAGTCAGTAAACTTGCACAACCACTTCCTGCTCATGAACTTCCAATGAGAAGTTCCAATGAGAAGTTCATGAGCAGAGTGTATGGAGAAAAAAAAAACACTGATGAAGCTTCAATAGCACATTTAA
>NW_019194343.1:0-149 GCF_002260705.1 Seriola dumerili
TGCCATGGTAGATCCTTTAATATTTCTGGTTCCATGTGGGCAAAGTTGCATATCACTGAACAGGGTTAACAATGTTACAGAAACGTCGTTTGGTAACAATGGTAATAAGCGTTAGGATCAATACAGAGAAGAGTGGTTCCTAAGTCAAT
>NW_019194344.1:0-164 GCF_002260705.1 Seriola dumerili
TCATTTAAATTAATAGAATTTTAAGAAGCTTGTGAAACAAAGTGTTTCTGAAGAACTCATTTGTGATTGATGATTAATTACTACAGAGCTTTGATGAGTTTAACTGATGGAAATAAAACACCAGCAGCATCAGAACAGTTGAATAACTTAGACTGAGTTGTTAT
>NW_019194345.1:0-130 GCF_002260705.1 Seriola dumerili
GGTTAGGCGAAGGGTTAGCCCGTCCCCTCCATTGAGGGTCGGGAAATGCACGGGCCTTCCCTCCGGCGCCCATCCCTCCCCGGTCCCAAGATGACCAACTTTGGCCTTGGGGTCGAAGGTCGAAGTTTCG
>NW_019194346.1:0-144 GCF_002260705.1 Seriola dumerili
AAACTTGAAAGGGTCCCTGTAAAACACTGTCCTTACATACTCTTTCTTCTTTCTCTTTTTCCTAAGACATTCAGCCCTTCTAAGTACTGCTAATCTGCCTCTCAAATCTTCTTGCAACACATTAACCCCCCCCCCCCCCCCCCC
>NW_019194347.1:0-109 GCF_002260705.1 Seriola dumerili
TTTTATGCCTTATTATACTGTAATTTTTATGCCTTACTACACTATGTCGCTTTTATGACATTTTTATGCGTGACTATACTATGTAATTTTTATGAGATTTTTATGCCTT
>NW_019194348.1:0-123 GCF_002260705.1 Seriola dumerili
TAAGGTAAAGGGTCATAATTCACTCAGAGGGGTTGCTAAGTTGTGGCTAGTGGTGAGATTAGTGAAACCAATAATAAAGTGAAGGTGGCTGGACATCCGAGCGTGGCTGGCACTGAGATGAAT
>NW_019194349.1:0-139 GCF_002260705.1 Seriola dumerili
ATCTGCAAAGTCTTACAGACCACTCAAAGCACTTTGGAAGAGTGGAAGTCACATTCACCCGTTCACACACACACATTCATTTATAGCACTTTTCTAGCATACACTCCTATTCACACACTGACACATCAGGGTATTTCAG
>NW_019194350.1:0-127 GCF_002260705.1 Seriola dumerili
ACAAATATAAAAATTTGTTTCCCATCATCTAATCCAATCTTCTCCAGATTAAATTACTTCTCACAAATGTAACTGAACCCTCCCTCCCCCTCCTCCTCCTCCCTGCACACCTTCATGTTAATTCCAC
>NW_019194351.1:0-147 GCF_002260705.1 Seriola dumerili
CCTCCCAAACATTCATACGTTTGCTTTCTCCTGGTGAAGACGCGGTAGTTTCTTCAGTTGCAATGTTCACACGGCGAGCTGTGACAGCAAGTAGAAAAAGATGAATAATCTCCAATGCAGACAAGAGCGGTAGCTGCCTTTGTGTTT
>NW_019194352.1:0-142 GCF_002260705.1 Seriola dumerili
ACATCATGTCTGATATTGTCAGAAATGTTTGTTTCCTATTCCTCTTTTAGTTTCCTCTGCTTTGATGCACAAAAGCTCCGTTTTGACAATAAGTGACACAAACACCAAAATTGTGTTTCCATTTGCTAAACAGCAAAGTCCA
>NW_019194353.1:0-352 GCF_002260705.1 Seriola dumerili
TATATATATATATACTTCTATTAAGTTGTTTGCAGGACTTTTTACTTGTATTTGAGAATTTTTAGATTATGATATTGGTATTTTCACATGAGTAAAGGATCTGACAGTGTGCTGCTAAACTGCTGCAAATGAAGGTTACAAAAATGAGTTTTCTGATTTGCAACTATTGTTGTGTTGGGTTCAGAAAACTAACACTAGAGAACAATGGTGGCCATGGGTAAATTAAACTAATATAGACTGTTGGTAGGAAACTGCACATGAACAGTTGTTGCATTTCTAGTGAGGGCGGTCACGTTACCTGCGATAGATGTTTTGCATATTAATTTCACCGTTATGTTTTGTTTTCTCCTCC
>NW_019194354.1:0-192 GCF_002260705.1 Seriola dumerili
GATAATTGACATCAGTTTGCACAATTTTTTGAGAAAAAAAGTAAATTCTCTAATTTCAGCTCCTAAAAAGTGAATATTTTTTCAAATTATGAGCTTGCAGAAAGGGGTTATAAACCAGCATGGGTGTATTTTTAAACTTTTTTAAGTCAAGCTTAAAAAAATAGCCTAACTTACCATTTTCGTGGAATTGAC
>NW_019194355.1:0-3423 GCF_002260705.1 Seriola dumerili
ATTTTCCCCCCCCCCCCCCCCCCCCGTTACATCACAGTAACAGGTGACAGAAAGTCAATGGGGCTCCCTGCAGATGCTGAAGCTCATTAGGCAAGAAAATGGAGGCCAAAGAATAAATACTGGTTTTGTGTTTAAGTGCAAACTGACATGTTCAAATACATGAAAGATAATTAGTAGCACACTGACCTTAGATCCTGGAGGTCCAGGTTCTCCTCTGTGGCCTTTAAAGCCCTGCACAGGAGGAGAAAACACAACGAATCAGCCACAACAACTTCTGCACGGCCAACTTCTTCCATCACATCTGTTTACTGGCTGGTCACTTACTGGGAGTCCCCTCAGCCCAGGGTTTCCTGGTGGCCCGGGTTCACCTTGCTTGCCCTGGAAAGAAAACAGAAATAGTTACAGCATCATGTCTTGGCAAATTATACTGTCAAATGTATCTAAATACAGACAATGTTTTGTAGTTGGTGTTCAAACTCTATATGGATTATTTCCATCTACTTACAGGTTCTCCTGTTTCACCTAGTCTGCCATCCTTTCCCATCTTTCCAGGCTGACCCTGCAGATGAGCAGATCAAACTGATTGTTTAACATCTTACAATTGCATTTATTACATCACAATAACTGCATATATTCTCATGTATATTCATGATGCTGTACGTCAAATAATATATTCTTACAATCATGCCAGGAAGACCCGGTGGTCCCTGGATTCCTTTCAGACCCTCTTTGCCCTGGTGAAAACAAACAAACAACAGGTCACTGTCACCATTGAGAAAGAAAAGATTAATGGCCACTATTACCACGCAGGCTGGCTGACCTACATGCTGGAGGGAGGAGGTTTGTACAATAATGACACATGGGTAATACGTTTTTTGAGGGGAAAGTGCACAGAATGCAGCCTGACCTTTTCTCCAGGGGGCCCTGGGGGACCAGCGGGGCCAGGCTGTCCATCGTTACCCTGAAGAGGAAAGAGACAGTGTCAGTGGAGGTCACCAGAAATAGAAACCCTGATTATGAGATCAAATCCAAAGAAAAAACATACGTATTTAGACCAATTGGAATGCTGTAACTTAAAAAAATTAAAGAAAATATGCCAAGAATAGTAACTTACAGGTGTACCCATCAAGCCAGTAGCACCTGGATGACCAGGGGGTCCTGGGTGACCCTGTTAATACAGAAAATAGTGATAAAATATAATTAACTTCTTCATACCTGCAAATATTTTGATTAACAGTTCTTTAAACACAGAGATAAAGACAGAACTGTGACAGTAAAGTACAAGGCTCAGTCATAAACGTCAAATATACCTTGTCTCCTTTCTCTCCAGGGCCTCCAGGAGGTCCTCGATCACCTTTTATACCCTGTAGTGAAACAGAAAGAAAGATTATATGAGATGTCACATTTCAAGAGGAAAACATCCATCTGAAAAACTATCTGTCAGAAGAAAATAAAACCTTAAAATGTTCCGAAATATTACCACAGAGGAAGATGTAGCAGTGGCTATATTGCTTTGGAAAAATGATTCAATACCTTTTTAAAATAGTGTTTCAATATTAAACTTCTCTCCCTATTACCTGAACCTTGTGTTGTGAAAAAAAAGAAAACCAAGGTGACAAAGGCAACTACTTAGTGTTTGGCCATTTGGGAGCAACAAGCGTGCGGTTAGTGTGCAAACTTGCCTTGCCTCCGTCGGCTCCGGGGGGCCCTTGAGGTCCGGCTGGTCCCGGCGGGCCCTGTAATGACACAGCAGAGCATCAGTCTCTGTCCAGACAGACAGCACAGAGCGCCGTCACCTGGTCCTAATTGTCCACTGCTGCCCCCAGAGGAAGCCGAGCTAATGATGCAGACAGAGCCGCGCACATCCTTCACACCAACTGTGACTGATGATGATAAAAGCACAGCTCGGACACTCATGCATCACACAGAGCTAATATAGTGGAGAAGCAAGCTTTATAATACCCCTTTAAAGATGAGCAGAGTTATCATAATAGACTTTATATTACAGGAGAAGTGAGGTTATGAACAACAGCGATGGAATATTAATGACTTTGTCCTACTTGGTAACCGTCTTGACCGTCTTTCCCCGGAGGTCCTGTGTGTCCTTTGTCTCCGGGGATTCCTGGGAGCCCGGGTGGTCCGGGTGGGCCTGCAGGGCAGTCTGAGCAAACATCCTAAAAGACATGTTTGTGATAAAGTGACTGAGTCTCAGCATCCAAACATAAAGTCTTTTCTCATTAACGAGGAGTGGAAACGCTCCTTACCTTCAAATTTAGGTCAGAGAGGTCGGCTGCCTTTCCCTGAGAGACGGGGAATGAAAGGGTTAATCAATCAGGGAATGCAAATTAGTGGCTCTACTCACAGAACAACATAGGGGACAATTCCCAGATTAACCTTATATATTTAATATTAAGCTACATGGTCAAAACTACATGGTCCCACGTGTGACAGCTGAAAATTCAGTTCAGAAACCACAAGCATTAAACTGCTGCTGTGACTCCACGCTTCTGCTCTCAGGCTTTGCACCACATTGTGGAACCTGCTGCAGGGATTTTGCTCCAATTCATCCACAATCGCATCAGTTCACTCCAACGCTGATGTTGGGTGATAAGGCCTGGCCTCACGGTCTGTTTTCCGACTCATCCCAAAAGGTGTTGGATGGGGTTGAAGTCAGGACTGGTCACGTTCTCTCCACACCAAACTGGAACAACCATTTCTTTATGGACTTGTCTATTTGCATGGGGGCCACCGTCATGTTGCAACAGGGAAGGGCCTTCTACAAACAGCTGCTACAGAGTTGAAGGCTCACTGTTGTCTTGAATATCACTCCATTAACATTTCTCTTAATTGGAGCTGTGGTTATAATACTAATCAGTCCAATACTTATTTAACATGAACATCTAGCTAGAGGAAAGGGAGCCTTTAGTTGGCAATTAGGGAAATGGAATAAACAATAAATTAGCTTTCAAGCAGAAGCAAACAAACACCATATTAGTCATTAGAGATACACAGCTACAGATGCACATAAGCATTTTGAGAGAAAACATCTTATGAGTACAAACATTTGAGTTTAAATGTCTCCTATAAGGTCCTTGGACTTAAAGCAACCAGTCAAGCAGCTCGATATCACAAATCATAAATTCGCCTGAAGGGGCTTTAACCACTAAATGGTCACAAAATTTGCACTTTGTCAATGGTGTTTTGGTTTACTCATGTATCATCTCCAAGGGGCCGTTTGTGAGTTTTCTCCGCCGCCTAACGTGGCTTGTGGCGGTTGGTGATTGTCGCTCGACAAGAACGTCCACCATCTTTGTGTTCACAAGACAAGAGGTTATAATAAACCCTCTGAGCAGCACTACGTCTCCAGGGCAGATTGGAGGGGGTCGCTAGCTGGTTAGCATGCTAACTTCAGTAGAAGAAAAG
>NW_019194356.1:0-151 GCF_002260705.1 Seriola dumerili
GTCTATAATCTATTACTACTAAGACACAGCAGTGTAGGCGGTTTATCTAGATGCTAACAAGGCTGCGAACATGCTCACAATGACCGTGCTAAAAAACATATAATGTTTATCTTGTTCACTGTTGTAGTTTAGCATCTTAGCATGTCAGCAT
>NW_019194357.1:0-138 GCF_002260705.1 Seriola dumerili
AATCCATTTACTCCCTCCTCATCACTGAGGCTGAGTGTCTCTGCTACAGCTGGCCTCATGTGGGACATGAAGGGAACCATCAGCACACACAGACACGGCGTTTAACTTTTATTTATCTAATTGTGTTGATCATTTTTA
>NW_019194358.1:0-962 GCF_002260705.1 Seriola dumerili
TGTGTGTGTGTGTGTGTGTGTGTCTGAGTCAGTAAATCTGTCATTGTGTCAGCTTGTTTGTTTAACGATATCTATAACTGGTATCATTAATTGCACGTTGGAATTTGTTCCATTTTAATTATGTAGGATGTTACCGTGTGTGGAGGAATGCTATTGTGCTCACTTATTTCCGAGGATGATGAAGTGATCATACACAAACACGTGTCCTCCTGCAGTCAACACAGACATTACGTGGCTCAGTTCCTGCAGCTTGATTAGAAGTGGATATTCTTCTTTTACACAAATCCCTAATCACGGATAAGTTTTAAGTAAATTAGGAACAGCAGATTGGATTGGAGCCATGGATCAAATGACTATGTGTAATGTGAAGGGATCGTTCAAAGTGATGAGCCCGTGAACTATCACCGGACTCTCAAGTTCCCTTCAGCAATGCAAAGCTTTTTTCTGTGTCTTTCAGCTCAGTGTGTTGGTTTTTCTGCCACAACTTTCCTGCTTCGGTTCTCTCTCGTGGCTCCAACAGTATCGTTCAGCCACAGCAGGCACACACCCTGAAACCCTATTGTAAGCTACCTGTTCAGAACCAAATGGCAGACAGACAAAGTTAGCACCTAGCTGGGGGACACAGTGGAGCATTAAGCAGCTAAATATATTCATAGGCGGATTAAAACAAAGCTAAAAGGAGAGTGAATATTGCAGATTCCTCACATGGCCAGAAAATGACTTCACATGGATGATAATGCTGCTTCATATCCACTGCATGTGTAAAATGTTTGCTGACGAGTTGACCATATCAAAGGATGGCAATATGTCACTGTTGTATTTTCAACAGTGGCTAAACGAGTAGAAACTAAAAGGGGCTACATCCATGTTTGTGGCAAGGTGAGGCCGTCTTAAGCAGAGCTAAATGCTAACATGCTCATAATGACGATGCTAACATGCTGACGTTCAGCAGGTATGTTTAC
>NW_019194359.1:0-127 GCF_002260705.1 Seriola dumerili
CTCCTCAGAACTGTTCCTCAGAACCATCTGAACCTGTCTCCTGAAGGACAACACGTGCTTCAGCTGGGGAGATTTACAGCCCAGAGGGAGCAGTCTAATGGGAGACATTAGCTGCCCATGCCTTGCT
>NW_019194360.1:0-133 GCF_002260705.1 Seriola dumerili
ACTGTCATTCATGGTGGTGTTTTTAAAAAGAGTACTCCACAGAATTTGGGAGTCAGTTTGGTCACCACAGGGATCAGAGGAGACCGGGGATGGTTGTTGAATCACGTGATCAATTTCATGCGTGACCACTTCC
>NW_019194361.1:0-118 GCF_002260705.1 Seriola dumerili
CAGCTTGTCTACTGGTGGTCAACAGTGTCAATAATTTCCATAATTTTCTAATACCATAATTTTACATGATGATTGGTATGAAAAGATTAAATGTAAAAACATCAAACACTATTACATG
>NW_019194362.1:0-453 GCF_002260705.1 Seriola dumerili
TACAAACCACACAAATGGTATGGCCTTGCGTGCTTGGTTTGCTGCAATGCCAAAGAGTTGCATGAAGAGTAAGTAAAAGGAATTCTTCCCTGAAAGCAACACAAACAAGCATGACATTTTAGACCAACTGGTAGATAATCAGACACTGAAGTGCAGCCAATAAACCTCTCCACATTATAGAGGCCTTGTAATTTATTTTTATAGCCAGTTTTCTTCCACATTTATATTCTGTGCCTCCCTGCCAACGTACTGTATGTGTATGCCTACAGACGCAATGTGACAAAAGGCATGGCCAAGAATGTTTAAATTTAACCCAGAACATATAGTCCTTGTGACGTTATTGTTGAGTATGTTGAACAGAACTTGCTTTCTGAGGGAGTACTTCCTCCTCTCATAATCTGTTGTGCAAAATGCTCTAATTTCTTAATCACAGCTTTAATGACTTAGCCGCTT
>NW_019194363.1:0-115 GCF_002260705.1 Seriola dumerili
CCTCGAAATCAGAAATAATACGGTTTAATCCACCAAACCCCGTCAGTAAATGTTCGATCTCCAAGTTTTCCACTCTTGCTTCCTCCAGATGAGGCGCATCTCCAAAATTAAACCC
>NW_019194364.1:0-109 GCF_002260705.1 Seriola dumerili
TTTTTTTGCCTTATAATACTATGTAGTTTGATGCCTCACCATACTATGACATTTTTATAAACTTTTATGACTTAATATACTATCATGTTTTTTTGACTTTTTATGCCAT
>NW_019194365.1:0-185 GCF_002260705.1 Seriola dumerili
GGGGTGGGGGTGGGGGTATATTACAGTGTTTCAAGCTCAAGAAGGAAAAGTCCTGATAGAAATCTGAGGACCATCTTCTCATCCTTAGGTCCCTCATTAAAAAAACAAAAAAACAAACAAAAACACAATAAATACAAACATCGAAATGCATCCCAATAATCTGTCTTTTTTTTTTGGGAGGTGTG
>NW_019194366.1:0-415 GCF_002260705.1 Seriola dumerili
AGACCTTTAGACTATATGTCTTGCAGTGATGTAGAAGTGTACTCCAGTACACTGTGACATCACTGTTGGGTTTGGTTTCAGGTGCCAAACGCTTCAAACCTCTAACCATGGAAGACAGTGAAACTCTGTTTTACAGCCTGCTGTTAAATTACTCTTTAAAAGTGATATTAGTCATTTTATAGATCAATAAAGAACAGAACATTTCCTTATACCTGGAGCATCATGGAGGCAAATCAGTGCCATAATGATTAGCAACTGAATCCCAGATTTTGGCATTTAATCACTGCTGAATACTGAGTGTTGAATACTAAATACAACTGAATATATTGCCCTGAAAAACATTTTTCTGATTATCATTTAAATTATTATGGCAATTATTTGCTTCCGTAGAGCAAGACAAGTGAACGCATCACTG
>NW_019194367.1:0-271 GCF_002260705.1 Seriola dumerili
TTTTTTTAATGAAGGCATGTGATGAGGACAGCAGAAGTGCGTGCGTCATTACGCACAGCTGAATGACGGGCATTTTAATTAAATCATGCATTAACAACAACAGGGCTTCTCCACAATAACCTGTCTGAGCTATAGTGTGAAGCAGACTAGTCTCTCGATGCTGCTGTTACTGCTGATGAGCTGCATGTAGGAGGCTGATGCGGGCTGGACGCAGGGAGCAGGATGGACAGTGGGAGATGAGAGTGGTTTGTCATGTAGTTCATCAGGACAA
>NW_019194368.1:0-143 GCF_002260705.1 Seriola dumerili
TGTGTGTGTGTGTGTGTGTGTGTGTGTGTGGGCATATGTTTACGTAGGTTAAATGTCACCACTTCCCATCTACTGCAAAAGAACGACTCAGACTTTTCTGAGCTGTGAGTATTTCTTAAAAACTGCACCTAAATGTCACATCT
>NW_019194369.1:0-171 GCF_002260705.1 Seriola dumerili
TAAAATAGCATTTCAAACAATAACAAATTTCAATTCACATCTTTTCATAAATAAGTGCTGCAAAGATAAAAGATGTTCAAAACAAGCAAATGCATGAGATTAAAAAGATGTCATGTAAGTGATTTATTGATAAGCTGCAGCACATATTCATGTTTTAAGCCCTGGTTGGAG
>NW_019194370.1:0-128 GCF_002260705.1 Seriola dumerili
AAATAAAGGGCAAGATACAGAGAAAAAAAATGAGAGAGAGAAAGAAAGAAAGAGTCGAGACATGATAAAGAGTAGAAAGAAAGAATAATGATAAAGAAAAACTGGAAAATGAAGCGAAGAGGCAAAGA
>NW_019194371.1:0-109 GCF_002260705.1 Seriola dumerili
AATCCTGGGATTGCTGCACAGGAGTAATTCTGAATTCAGTGTGGATATAGAATTCTTAATGGCATCGTCATGTCAGGATCCTAGGGTAGAATATCATGTGCAAGTTTAT
>NW_019194372.1:0-104 GCF_002260705.1 Seriola dumerili
TAGTGTGTTTTAGTCGGAGTGTATTAGTGTGTGTTAGTCTGTGTTAGTGTGTGTTAGTCAGTGTCTATTAGTGTGTGTTAGTCGGTGTGTATTAGTGTGTGTTA
>NW_019194373.1:0-100 GCF_002260705.1 Seriola dumerili
AGTTATACAGGGGTGTGTTTCATTCTAAACTATTGATTCATTGCAGGAATGTAGACTGATAGTGACTCTTCCATGTGGACCTTGATTGGCGTCCACCTGT
>NW_019194374.1:0-105 GCF_002260705.1 Seriola dumerili
AGGAAGTGAGGAAAAGAAATCTCTGCGCTCAGTTGTTTCAAAACTGGAGTTTCGACTACAATACATCTAAACATCATTTCATGAATAATACCAGATCAGAAATGC
>NW_019194375.1:0-673 GCF_002260705.1 Seriola dumerili
TATTAACACTGAATGCTATTTGTGTTGTAACAAAAGAGTGCAGCTCAAGTTAAAGCATATTAACAGTACTTCTGGCTGATATTGTTTAAGGGGTTTATTGTGTTAGGATTGGTTTAATATTATGGAACTGTAGTATTTGATGAGTTAATAAAAAAAACTTCAATACAAAGCTCTGGGAAGCAGGTCAGACTCCTCAGATATACTGTACCACTGTGTGTCACATCGGCACAAATAAACACAAACAAAGAGTGTGTTTGTGTGTGTTTGTGACATGTGTAAACTGAGAGTCCAGGTGTGGCTTCATCCTCTTTCACAGAGAGATCGATTACTAACACACTACAGATGATCAGATAAATGCACTGCACATAATGGACACATGAATGGGACAGTTGGTACAGTTGGACTTTAAGTAGGCCTGGGCCTCACCGTACAGCCTTTAGAAAATCGACCCGACCACCACTGGACTTTTGAGGATGATACAGATATTGATAGTTTAACAAATTCAATAACAATATATCAGCTGATAGTAAAAGTAGATTTTTTTTTTAATGCAGCCAAAATACACTGTACACACAGGTCACTGTGAACCAAAGCCGGTGGTAACTTTTCATTTGTTTTATTGACTTAGTTAGCGATATTTGACAGAACAGTTATCTATTTGAGGAGCACAGAT
>NW_019194376.1:0-163 GCF_002260705.1 Seriola dumerili
CCCCCCACCATAAACTTGGCCGTGGTCCTCGGTTGCATTCCGGGAACGCGTCTCGCTCGGTGTCAGATGTAACGGAGAGGAGCACCGCAAGTTCAAGCCCCGCACGCGGCCAACGTGCCTCTGCTCGTCAAGCCCCTGCTTTACGCCCCCCCACCCCCACCCC
>NW_019194377.1:0-106 GCF_002260705.1 Seriola dumerili
TTTTTTCATTTTCATGCCATACTATACTATGACTTTTTTCATTTTTATGCCTTACTATACTGTGACTATTTTTTGCCTTACTGTACTATGACTTTTTTTGCCTTAC
>NW_019194378.1:0-1435 GCF_002260705.1 Seriola dumerili
CATGTGAAAGTGAAACGTATCAGTGAAGAACTGGGCTGGATTTAGTTTTTAGTGTCACTTTAACAAATTTTACCCCCAAGATTAACACATTTTCATTCAATAGAAAAATATTGCATGAAATTAAATTGTTGGTTTTCTTTTCAACAGGAAATAGAGTTAGAACAGACTGCACAGAGTTCAGGAGAACTTCCTGTCTGCCCTGCTTAGAAGGAACCTTCATGAATCAACCCACTGGACTTAAACAATGTTATCGCTGCACAAACTGTGATGAAGGTAGATTTCTGTTGCTATCTTCTTGTTATTAGTAGAAACTTGTGACTAAACCTGATTTAAAATCAGTAATTAGTAATATTACTGCAAATACCACAATGTGAAGAGACAACTGTTTAAAGACAGCGTCACTGTGAAGATGCAGAAATTTTGATTAATTTTTAAGTAATTTAAGAGCCACGTCTCCAATGATGGCCAAGGGCATGGTTATAATAAAATATATGCTATCAATTCATTCAGTAAAAACAAAACTACAATAAGATAATAAATCAGTATTCTACAGCAGTAGTCAACAATGCAGCAGCTTAGAGGTGCATTATGTAGCAAGGAGTGAGTACAGTACAGAGAAGTAGCAAAGTAGTAATGAATAATGAAAAGTGTCTGTCAGAGTAAATACTGGAAACAGCTCACAACCGATAGAGTCTGCATAAAAAAAACGTGTGTGTGTGTGTATTGTAGTTATGGATATGAAAACAATATCCAGGCAGTAACACAATGGATGGGAGTGTAGAAACATCATCAAAGATCATCTTTAGTTTTCACGACATCTAGTCAGAAATAAATTGCTAGTTGTTCTTTAGTAGATTAAACACAATAGAAGTTTTGTATCTACATGTATAATCTCTATGTGTGTTGACAGGTTCTGGTCTGAAGATGAGGAGTTCATGTAAAGCAACATCAGACAGAGTTTGTGAAGCACTGGAAGGATTCTTCTGTACTGACTTTACAAGGAACAGCTGTGTGGCAGCAGAGAAACACACAAGATGTCACCCAGGACAATACATCAGTCAAAAAGGTTGGTTTTCTTGTTCTGACTTTAAGATCATACTGTAGGTATAATTTTATAAAAGTCTCATCTTGGAGCAGGTCAGTTGAGTCACTCAGTCAGTCCGTAACTTTTGGATGATCGACCGACTGCACTGAGTAAAAAAGCTGGTTAGTTACAAGGTGCAGTTCATGTAAAGGAACAAAAATACAAAAAAACTGTAAACGTCCAAGATGTCAGAGATGCCCCAGCTTGGCTTTAACATTGGCTCTATTCAGTGTAAATTGCTCCTGAGAAATGGTGTGAAAATTGTGTGTCTAACTAACTAACATGGTTCTTCCAGCCACATCTTGTGTCTTTCTAAATGTTGATTCAATATGTGAAATAACAACTTAAGGC
>NW_019194379.1:0-182 GCF_002260705.1 Seriola dumerili
TGAATATAGCTTAATTTTCACCTAATCATTTTCCAAACACGCAGCATTTATTTTTTTACTATTCTGTGTAAATTACTTAATCACATGCATTTCTGAACACAAGATAGTTTCAGTGGTAAATAAATGTTCAGTCCAGTGAACTGAAGTGGTGATCAGTGTGCACATGGTCACAACAGCAGCAC
>NW_019194380.1:0-147 GCF_002260705.1 Seriola dumerili
AATTCACAGAGCTGCGAGTTTGCTTCAGATAAATCTGCAATGAGGAGGAAAAATCTTTAAAAAAAAAAAAAAACTTTTATCAGTTTACTAAAAATAGATTTGACGCTTTCAAACCGCCACCTGGATTATCAGTGCGTTTGAATGGAA
>NW_019194381.1:0-169 GCF_002260705.1 Seriola dumerili
TGACTTTTTTAAGCCTCATTATATTATAACGTTTTTTGTCGTTTTTATGCATAATTCTAATATGATGGTCTTTGATATTTATATGCCTAACTATACTATGACATTCCTTTGCACCTACCACACTGTGCCTTTTTCTGCCTAACCATGCCACAAAAACTCTTGCCTTAGT
>NW_019194382.1:0-193 GCF_002260705.1 Seriola dumerili
AGAAGACATTTACTCAAGCTGCTAAAGTTAGTTGTACTCAATGTAATTCAAGCAAAACAAAGTTTTGAAATTTCAAATTGATTTTATAACTATGACGTCGTGTGACAAAATCACCAAACACATAAAGACAAGGACTGAGCTGTGATTTCAGCTATATTTATTGTAAAATGTTCACTCAGAGTGAAAGTTAGAA
>NW_019194383.1:0-139 GCF_002260705.1 Seriola dumerili
CGGAGGGTAAACTCGTCTTTCTCCTGTAGTAGACAGTTGGTCTTATAATTATCATATAATTCCCATTAATTGTGAGCTCTAATATTGAGGATATAAATATCTCATGTATGCACTTAATCAAAACTGTAACCCCCCCCCC
>NW_019194384.1:0-114 GCF_002260705.1 Seriola dumerili
TGTAGGTATATGGGTGTGTGTGTGAGGTAAGATGGTGGGTGTGATCTGTGGCGATCGTGCCCCGCAGAGATCCAGGATGGCGGACGGGTCTAGGCGTGTCGACCACGTGGGCCA
>NW_019194385.1:0-137 GCF_002260705.1 Seriola dumerili
AATAATTATGTTCTCAAAAATCTTTAATTACTCCTTTCATAATAATAGCAGCTAATTAACACAGGTTTTCACTGTTTCTCATTATTATGTGTTATGTGTTATTATGCATGATCATAAATCTCATTTGTTACTAATCC
>NW_019194386.1:0-103 GCF_002260705.1 Seriola dumerili
CACTAAAGAGTGTGTGAGCTGAACACATCCGTCTCTGAGATCACAGCATCACATCTATGAAGAGTGGTTTTGCTCCAGGTTGCAGTTCTGGTGGGTCAGTTCC
>NW_019194387.1:0-141 GCF_002260705.1 Seriola dumerili
ACTATAACTGACCACACAATTAAATGTTAGACTGAGTTTATGAATAGTTTCATCATGTCTGTCATGGTTCTTTTGTGGCAGCTACCAGGAACCATAAAGATGGAATGTTTTTTTTGCATGTTACTCAACGCATGAGGCTGG
>NW_019194388.1:0-137 GCF_002260705.1 Seriola dumerili
GTTTAGATATATTCAGGGATAGGGTGGTGTTTACATGCACCACCCTGCAGGTAATTATTTTCCCTTGTAACCAGTTGCCCTGGGACAGACGGAGGTGACTTTGGATACTGAACTTTCCGTTCTGGCCTCTGTGGGGC
>NW_019194389.1:0-112 GCF_002260705.1 Seriola dumerili
ATTTTACTTCTACTGTGGTAAAATGTCTTTTCAGTAACAGTAGTTATTGACTGTTCATGTGCTGACGTGTCAGTGTAGTGTCTCATCTCCAGTCTCTGGAGTTTATGTTACT
>NW_019194390.1:0-121 GCF_002260705.1 Seriola dumerili
AGGTCACTCAGTCTGTGAAAGCGGGGAACTCTGTGTTGAGACAGTAACTGAATTGAAAACAAACCCATTTGACCTCCGTGTCTCTTCCATCCTCTCACAGATGGTTCGTCCAATCACGTGT
>NW_019194391.1:0-119 GCF_002260705.1 Seriola dumerili
TAAAAGAAATTATAAATTAAACTAAAATTTAAAAAAAAATCTAATTTCATGAAATTCAATTAAACTAAAAACTTTTTTTTATTAAATTTTTATTATATTTAATAAAACTATTAAATGCA
>NW_019194392.1:0-104 GCF_002260705.1 Seriola dumerili
TGTCAAAAAATGTAATAGTACATTAAGGCATAAAAATGTTAAAAAATGTCTCAGTATAGTAAGGGATAAAATGTCATAGTATAGCAAGGCATAAAAATGTCAAA
>NW_019194393.1:0-137 GCF_002260705.1 Seriola dumerili
CAGGGAGGGGAGCCTTTTGGGGCTAGAACCCTCCCCCGCTGGATCGGGCTGAATGCTCTACCTTCCCCCATCATCACTCTATGGTAAAGTCATGGATATCGGAGTTGTTTCCTGTAAGGGTTTTTGTTTTTTTTATA
>NW_019194394.1:0-170 GCF_002260705.1 Seriola dumerili
TGTGTGTGTGTGTGTGTGTGTGTGTGTGTGTTAGTTTTGACTAATGAGTGTGTATTGTGTTGATGTCCATTAGAAGTCACGGTGTATTAGTTGATCCTTAGCATGAAGAAAGCTTGTGAGTCAATTATGTACCAGTTAGTGTGTGTGTGTGTGTGTGTGTGTGTGTGTGT
>NW_019194395.1:0-595 GCF_002260705.1 Seriola dumerili
TATCTATCTATCTATCTATCTATCTATCTAAAACGATATGCATGAACTGAAATGGTTAATTCCTAACTTTTAGACACAAACGATAACACTCTCCTCACCAAAACAACACAAGAGTCTATAGTGATAAGCTGTACTTAGTCATGGTGATGACCTGAGATGCTACAACCTGAAAAAAGTAGCCATTATTGCTTGAAAATAGACTTAAATAATTAATTGATTATCAGATAGTTGCTGAATAATGATTTGACAGCTAATTGATTAATGGATTAAAAATTGCAGCTCTAGACATTATTTTTTACGGAAATTAATTTTGGTAATGTTTACAAAACAACAGTCAGAGCTAAACTATACAGAGGAAAAGTATCCTCACAATTTGACACGCTGTAGTTTGGGCTGTTTTTCCATAGCCAAGAGCAGTATATGTTAAAATATGGAAAAACTATTTGTTTTATAGTCATACATTGACATTTAACGTTCACAGTTTTCACAGAATACAGTGTTATGTTAATTACATTGTTATTGCTTTAACACTGAAAGTTAAATGCATGCTGTCCACCAGAGTGGACATGTCAACACTTTAAAAATACATGTGAAC
>NW_019194396.1:0-144 GCF_002260705.1 Seriola dumerili
AATGGTTTTTCAACCAATTTGTGTAATTCATGCATCCGTTATGTTCTCTGTAACAGCATTAAGACGCGCTAGCGGCTCTATGAGGCTCGACTTGAGCACAGCGGCCCTTTGAGCTTAATACTAATTGCTAACATGCTCAGAGTG
>NW_019194397.1:0-221 GCF_002260705.1 Seriola dumerili
TTTTTTTTTTTTTTTGGAGTTTTCATCTATAGAATTGCGAAATGGGAAGAGCTATTTTGGTTGGCACTGATTTGTGCCACTGACTGGCCTCTCGCCCTACAGCAGCAGTGCCTGAGGCTCATGGGTACTGTAGTAATTAGACCCTTCCCCCATGTCAAAATTACAGAATTACAGACAAAACATGATTTCTACGAAACAAAGCTGAATAATTAAACATGTTG
>NW_019194398.1:0-193 GCF_002260705.1 Seriola dumerili
CTCCCTACAGAGGTTTTACCTTACCTCACCTTACCTAAGTTTATCATAGTGAGGCTCATTTCCACAGCACTTAACTTTACTGTCTCTTTTGCCAAAATCTATTTAACCATTCATCACTTACTTTGGGAATGGAATATCCCATCATAGATAAATTTAAACATGATGTTATGCTGTATTGTGAGGAAAAAAAAAA
>NW_019194399.1:0-100 GCF_002260705.1 Seriola dumerili
TTCATTGTCATTGTACAAAATATAAAATGAAATACAACGTGTGCACTGGATGGAAAAAAGACCTCTCTGTCTAAGTGTACAAGTGTGAACAAGACAGTTT
>NW_019194400.1:0-432 GCF_002260705.1 Seriola dumerili
GTCTTTCCTCCTGATGAACAAGCTTTTGTGCAACACTCCATGATGAATGCTTCGCTGATTGATACAACTGTTTGCTCGCAGTGTTGAGTTAAAGTGTACAACTTGCTGACAGCAACCAGTAAGTTGTGATTCATGTCTGATGGAGGTGGCTGGCTCATGGCTTTGTACCACCAGATTACCACCTTTGATTTTAGGACAGGGAATTGTAGTGGTCCACACAGCTTTAGCAGGAGAAAATCACTGTCCTTAGTGTGACAGCTTGTCTTGGTCAGCATATGTGACAAGTAAAGTGTGTAGACTCTAGACAGATGCATGACTGATGACTGTGTTGGGATGTCTGTTAAGACAGAAACATACAATCACCACCATCCATCAACGGATCAATCCACCCCAAACTCTGAGCAAGTGGATCAAGAAAGATACTAACTTAAG
>NW_019194401.1:0-124 GCF_002260705.1 Seriola dumerili
CAAAAAATTTCATAGTTTAATAAGGCATAAAAATAGAAAAAACGTCATAGTATAGTATGGCAAAAATTGTCCTAGTAAAGTAAGGCATAAAAATGTCAATAAATGTCATAGTATAGTAAGGCAT
>NW_019194402.1:0-107 GCF_002260705.1 Seriola dumerili
ACCTTTCTCATTTTGTCTCCGTGCTGTGTGCCGTTGTACCGTTTTGATTATGTCGGCGCGAGCCTCGAGCGTCTACAACCTACAAACCATCCCCTCATAACTTGTGC
>NW_019194403.1:0-126 GCF_002260705.1 Seriola dumerili
ACGAGTCATTTCTGTCTTTCACCCTGTGGTGACTCTGCCTTTCCGTCACAGCAGCTACCAGTCAACTCATAAAGGCTTCAGCACAGTCCTGCTGCTGGATATTCATGCAAAGTTTTCATCACTATC
>NW_019194404.1:0-211 GCF_002260705.1 Seriola dumerili
AAAATTACTAAATCCAAAGTTTAAGACTAGTCAAATTTTTAGTGACATTATCTGAGGTTTCCTGATGCACTGAAACACCGCTCATCTGGAGTTCAGAGCAGGTGAACATATATATATATATATATATATATATATATATTTGCCAGGAACTGTTTGATACGGAGCTGGGTCACTTCCGACTGTCTGCTCTTTACAGCAGGAAAAACACCTA
>NW_019194405.1:0-215 GCF_002260705.1 Seriola dumerili
GTGTAGTTGTCATTAACTATATAGCAGGAGTTGTTGACGTTGTTTTGACCTTTATTGGTCCTGTCACTGTCATCATTGTTCTGTATATGAGAGTATTCGTGGTGGCTGTGTCTCAGGCTCGCGCCATGCGCTCTCATGTCGCAGCTCTCACGCGTCAGCGTTCAGAGACTGTGTTCGCTAAGAAATCTGAGATGAAAGCAGCCAGGACTCTTGGT
>NW_019194406.1:0-155 GCF_002260705.1 Seriola dumerili
AGATGCAGTATTATCCCTCTGCTATGTTGTTTCTAATATCGACTAAAGAATTGTTTCACCTTTGCATTATTGTGTGTGAAAAGATGGCGGAGCAACACTTGGAGAGCATTTATAACGGGTACAATTGTTTTACTCCGGCGCTTCCCTCCCTACAT
>NW_019194407.1:0-139 GCF_002260705.1 Seriola dumerili
TGGCAGGAGACTGTGAGGAGAAGAAAGTTGAAAGCTGAGTGGTTAAAGCTGCCACTTGTTGAGTTAGAGATTAGTTACACTCATACAAGGCTCGAATGCAGTTGTCATGTTGACCTAAGAGCACACCCTGTTGTGCTAC
>NW_019194408.1:0-114 GCF_002260705.1 Seriola dumerili
TTCTCAACTACATTGTAACTTTATTTTGACACCTGTTACTGTGAAGTACGGCCATTTTATCTGCATAACATTACTAGCATTTCTCAGACCACTGGTTTATTAAGTTAGACTTAA
>NW_019194409.1:0-353 GCF_002260705.1 Seriola dumerili
GGCTCACAGACAGGAAAATATGAACAATGCTTTAAAAATTTTTTGCCAGCACATGAGACTATAATTTAGATTTTAATTTATTTATAATTTTTAATCTCAGACCCATGTCTCATTGGGACAGACATCAAAAGCAACAACTTGCACATTTAATTTTTGGTGAGTGTTCTTTTTGTTCAAATTATCTTGATTGATCTGGTATTAATTTACAGGAAATATCATTTTCTGAATAAACTTATTTGTAACGATTGAATTCATTTCAATTCAATAAACTTTAATTGAATTTTCGTACATCAAATTTTGAACAGTCGACAATTATATGGTATCTTATTTCTTACTTACTTATACTGATGAAA
>NW_019194410.1:0-184 GCF_002260705.1 Seriola dumerili
ACATATGATCATAGAGGATGTGATGTCACTGACAGGCGATCAATTGAAATGGACCTTTACCATGATTAAAACCACAGATTTATTCTGGTTTGAGAACTGATTTGTGATAATGTAAGAACACAATTCAACAACATATAAAACATAAGTCTAGTTGTTTTTAGACATTTTAATGTGGAAAAGTTGC
>NW_019194411.1:0-341 GCF_002260705.1 Seriola dumerili
ACACACACACACACACACACACACACACACAATCTTGTACATCTATCCTTTCGATGGCTCTCCACCCAATAGGGTGAATCACTATCTGAGTAGAGCCTAAACCTCCAGTAACTCTAACTTTTACCTTTTACACAAACAGCAAATTTTCATTTGCTGTTTGTGTATTTTTTTGTCAAGATAAGTTGCTGTTAAAGTTTCTTTCAGTGTTTTTGTGGCTAAAATGTTTGTGCAAGACCACGGAGCCTTGAAATGTACTGAAGGTTATTTTTCACTTTATGACATGAACCTTCCCAGATGTATTTACTGTTATATACATATTTTTATGTATGTATACATATATA
>NW_019194412.1:0-145 GCF_002260705.1 Seriola dumerili
AGACCCACGTCTACAGTAAAAGCAGGCAGCGTTAACCCCTAACAAAAACCCAAACCAAATTATGCCTTTTAAAAAAAAAACCGCTGGCAGGCAAGCACAAAGGTTTTTAGTTTTTAGTGTGTGCACTAAATACACACAACCAAAT
>NW_019194413.1:0-165 GCF_002260705.1 Seriola dumerili
GTTATTCATGTCTAATATCCTTGTCATTTTCACCCATTTATATATCACTATTCAAGTTTGGTTGTGTATCATTATCTGTGTTGTGGTACTTGTGTATGTTTCAGTCACACCAGTTACTCTGACAGTAATGACCCTGGAGCGCTACGTGGCCATTTGCATGCCCTT
>NW_019194414.1:0-112 GCF_002260705.1 Seriola dumerili
TTTTGCCTTACTATACTATGACGTTTTTATCATTTTTATGCAAACTAGACTATGTCTTTTTTTGGCGCTTTTAAGTCCTAATATACTATAACGATTTATGCCTGAGTATACT
>NW_019194415.1:0-134 GCF_002260705.1 Seriola dumerili
GATGTATGTGTGTGGGTTTTGTGGTCAAAAATGTATAGGGACACACCCGAGTACAGAGGTGTGCGGGTGAAGGGAGGGTTGAAGTATGTGGGAGAGTACGCGTGAGGGCAGATAAACATATACATCTCCTCTTG
>NW_019194416.1:0-253 GCF_002260705.1 Seriola dumerili
GCTTAAAGAATATGCTCAACTAAACTGGCTTTCCCCAAAATACTACAAGAAAACAAATCCCATTTATCACCAATATCCAATTATATCAATTTTATCTATTAAACAATTCCCCTTTTCTGAGAGGTTACCCTCTCTGTGGTTCGTAGAACTTATTATTCCATTTAAATTTCACTTGGCGCAGTAAAGACCTAAGATGACCCCTCATTTCTGTTTCAGCCGTCTGTCTGTTCTCATCTGTCCACGTCTGAGATGT
>NW_019194417.1:0-188 GCF_002260705.1 Seriola dumerili
TAGCACTGTTAAGTTTCCTCCACACGTTTTACAATTCAGTTACAATACAGTTGAAACACTGTCGTAACTACCACCCAAAATTTTTCCCACAAAAATCACACCAATGGGGACTCTAACCCCATATCTTCAGTCTCTTGGATTACTACTGAATACCTTCAATATGAAATTTCTTACAGTAGCTTAGGAAT
>NW_019194418.1:0-158 GCF_002260705.1 Seriola dumerili
AGGCAGCTTTTGAGTCTGTCTCTGGAGAGTCCTTATCATAGATAGTATATCAAAATCCTGAGGGAAGAATTCTCATCCAGTCTTAATTCTGCTATGAGATTTTCCCATTAAAGAGTAGCTGTAATGGTCACTTAGACTACTTGTAGGTATGTAGATTT
>NW_019194419.1:0-156 GCF_002260705.1 Seriola dumerili
GATCTTTTTTGACTTTTTTCATGACTTACTATACTATGAGGTTTTTTTTGACGTTTTCATGACTTATTATATTATGAAGTTTTTTTTAACTTTTTTCATATCTTACTATACTATGAAGTTTTTTTTACTGTTTTCATGTCTTACTATAGTATGACG
>NW_019194420.1:0-116 GCF_002260705.1 Seriola dumerili
CATCAGCATGCTAACAATGCTGACATTGACGCTATTATTGGGTATATTGTTAATGTTATTGTTCTCGAGCTTAGTTAAGCGTCTTAGCATGCTAATATTTAGCATTTCGTCATAAA
>NW_019194421.1:0-459 GCF_002260705.1 Seriola dumerili
TTTTTCATCCATGGCCCTAATACTCCTTCATACATGATCAGCTGAGATCAAAGTAACTCCACATATGAATTTCTTTACAACAAATATTATGTTGAGCTAAAAGCAATCCAGAGCAAACTCATTCCTGGGTAATTGTATTGTATTGTTAATGGTGTTAAACAATAATGTTAAATTGTTTTTTTTTGATCGTTTGTTTGCTTGTTGTATTGTTGTTCTTTTCAAACTGTACATCACAATCAATGCATTTCAATACCGTATCTTATTCTACTTTCATATCTGTAGTGTGTTGTGATTTTATGATAATGAAAACTGACTGTTTTAATTACACTGGACATGTTGAGAGCTGAAAAATAGCAACAGCTATGAACTCTGGGCAACACATCAGTTTCATGCTTTGTATTGGAGCCATGTTAAACTACATTGTCCCTATTAAATAAATCAATAAACTAAAAAAAAAAA
>NW_019194422.1:0-104 GCF_002260705.1 Seriola dumerili
TGTGTGTGTGTGTGTGTGTGTGTGTGCGCGCGTGACTATTATGCTACATGTACAGGCCTGCACACGAGTGAGGCTGTGCTCACCTGTGCATGGTGGGTGTGTCT
>NW_019194423.1:0-129 GCF_002260705.1 Seriola dumerili
GAATACAGCAACAAGGTGGTGCAGTTGGGTGCTGTGGACATGGGGGGGTGGGGTGGGGGTGGGGGTGAATGGAACTGACAGGGCAGCATATACAGCAGTCACTTTCAATCAGCCACTCCCAGACCCCCA
>NW_019194424.1:0-135 GCF_002260705.1 Seriola dumerili
AGAAGCGACCTGAGCTTTTTATTACTGTTTCAGTGGTTAATAACGCAGTTTAACCTCATCCACTGCCCAGACCATGTCCATCATCAGCCGGGTCCTTCACCAGCCGGGTCCATCATCAGCCGGGTCCATCATCAG
>NW_019194425.1:0-105 GCF_002260705.1 Seriola dumerili
AGGCTTTAAAATGAGGAACATGGAGCATCCTGTTAAGTTATACTTTAACAGAGGTTTCACAAATAAGGAGATACTTCATGGTTTGGCTCATCATCATCCTCATCA
>NW_019194426.1:0-4577 GCF_002260705.1 Seriola dumerili
TAAAGACAAAGGTTCCTAACAATAATTCCTATTGATACATCCCTTCTCTTTTGAGAGTTAGTTCTTTTATCTCAAAATTTGACTTTAGCCAACATACAAGACTCCAATAACAAAAGTGCTTATTAATTAATTGTAAACAGTTATACATGTTCATCAATTCAAAATTTTCTTTTAACAACTGATGAAAATAGCAGCTACCAAACAAAACTGTAACCATAACTTTCTTTCACAATCTGTATTATTCAACACTTAGCTCAGAACTTTAAATGTGCAAATGGTCACATTAATCTCAACATATGTAAACCATAACTTTTGTTGTTGTTTACTTAACCAGAGCATAACATGTAAACAAACATCAACATCTCACTTCATCTCACAGTTTATCACCATGATAACACACAGTCCTTGTATCGCTGTGGCTGTACCACTGTGCGGCCAGCTCTGGTCGTGACAAGGGTATTTCTGTTATCAGTGTCTCTGGGTGTATGTGCTGCTGTGACAGCGTGAGGGAGCGGAACAGTCTCTGAACGTTCATTTCCCACAGCCTGTGGCTGACTGGGGATGCTGATCTCAATGTCAATAGGGTCACTGAAAGTCACTCCAGGTGCACACCTGAGGTGTCTGCGATTCCTCCTTATGACTCCTCCAGATTGCAACTGAACCTCATAGGACCTCCCATCGACTGGCTTCAGCACCTTGCCTAGTCTCCAGACCGTGTGGGGTGGGAGTGGCTGTATCCTCACACAGTCACCTGTAGTCAGTATGTCCAGGTCTCTAGCTGCTCTGTTGTAGTACGTACTCTGACATTGCTGCTCGTTTTTCAGCTTCTGACTGATCCGAACAACTTTTGGTCTTAGCAGGCTTGCTTTCGTTGGCAGCAGTGTTTTGGTACGGCGACTGAGCAGTCGCTGTGCTGGACTGCTCTCCAGGCCTTGCGACGGTGTGTTTTGGTGGTCCAGAAGAGCAAGATAAGGATCCTGCCCAGCTGCCTTGGCTTTGATGAGAAGTCTTTTTGCTGTCTTAACAGCTGATTCGGCCTTGCCGTTGCTCTGTGGGTAGCCAGGTGATGAAGTCAGATGCTGGAATCCCCACTGTTCACTGAATTTTTTGAAGTCCTGGGACGCATATTGTGGTCCATTGTCCGAGATTACTGTATCCGGAATACCTTGGCGGGCGAAATGAGCTTTCAGTTTCCTTATCACTGTCGTAGATTTAGTGTCAGGCAAGTAGTCTATTTCCCAAAAGTTTGAGAAATAATCCACAGTGATGAGATAGTCTTTACTGTCAAACACAAAAAGATCTGTGCCTAACTTTGCCCATGGCCTGTTTGGAACTTCATGAGATATTAGTGTTTCTTTCTGTTGTTTATTGTCCATTGACCTACAGATGTCACACTTGGCAATATACTTTTTGATCTGATCGTTCATGCCCAACCAGTAGACACATTCTCTGGCTCTGCGTAGGCATCCTTCAACACCCAGATGCGATGAGTGTAATCGGCTAGTGATGTCTGATCTCAGAGCGTCTGGAATAATGGCTCTCTCACCCCGGAAGACTATTCCATCTTGGTGAGTTAGTTCATCTTGTAATGCGAAGTAAGGCCTGATTTCATTTGGTACCTGTGCCTTGTCCTTGGGCCATTTCTGGATCATTGTTTTAATGAGAAGCTGCAATGTATTGTCTTTTTCTGTGGCAGACCGAATGTCATGTAGCCTGTCAGATGAGATTGGCAAGTGTTGCACCATGTTGACAGTCTCTACTTCATCTTCCACAGGTGTACTCTCAGGAAGATAGGCTCTGCTGAGCGTGTCAGCTAGCAACATGTCTCTTCCAGGCACATATATAACGTCCACATCATATTTTTGTATGCGCAGCATCATGCCCTGCAGCCTTTTGGGCGCGCTCAGCAGGGGTTTTCGTACTATGGTTTCTAACGGCTTGTGATCGCTCTGGACCGTGACTTTGCGACCATATGTGTAGTGGTGGAATTTCTCCATGCTGAAAACCATGGCTAAAAACTCCTTCTCTATTTGGGCATAACGACCCTCAGTCTGTGTCAGTGCCCTGCTTGCAAAAGTGACTGGCTTTCCCATCTGCAGGAGTGCTGCGCCCAAACCTGTATCCGAAGCGTCGCACTGTACTGTCAGCTCCTCATCCGGGTTATAATACTTAAGTACTGGAACATTCACTATTGTCTCTTTGAGTTTAAGGAAAGCTTCGTCGTGCTCTGCTGTCCATTTCCACTCACTGTCTTTGTGTGTCAAGTCTCT
This sequence comes from Seriola dumerili, assembly GCF_002260705.1. NCBI lineage: Eukaryota > Metazoa > Chordata > Actinopteri > Carangiformes > Carangidae > Seriola > Seriola dumerili. The sequence continues at coordinate 2,271 of NW_019194426.1, forward strand.
CAGCACTTTGCACTGGTCTGAGAGGTGAGGGCAGAACTTGGTGAGGTAATTAACCATCCCTAGAAGCCTTTGCACTCCTTTTACATCCGTCGGTGCCGGCATCTGCTCCACAGCACGCACTTTTTCAGGATCTGCTTTGAGACCATCTGCCGTCAAGCGGTGTCCAATGTATGTGGTCTCCTTTTGTCTCAGTCTGAATTTTTCTGCATTCAGTTTTATGTTCTTTTCCCTGCATCTGTCAAGAAACTGTTTTAGTTTTTCATCGTGATCCCGTTCTGCTTCCTCTTGTGTCTCCCCTTGTCCTGTGATCAGGACGTCGTCTGCAATGATGTACAGACCAGGTACATTGTCCAACGCCTGTGTGAGCTTCCTCTGGAATATTTCAGGGGCCGGACTAATGCCCATCGGCATCCTCAGCCACCTGTAACGTCCGAAGGGAGTAGCGAATGTTGTCAAATAGCTGGATTCCTCCTCGAGCTGTACATGCCAGAATCCACTCTTGACATCACACACTGTGAACACTTTAGCTTTTGATAAGTCTGGTAAAATGTCCTCGATGGTTGGAAGTGGAAAGTGACTGCGCTTTAATGCTTTGTTCAAGGGTTTGGGATCTATACAGACTCTTGGCTTACCATTCTGTTTCTGTACTACCACCATCGCACTGATCCAGTCTGTGCTGCATTCGACAGGAGTAATTATTCCTCTGTGTTGCAGGTCTTTGAGCTCTTCCTTCAGTGGTTTCATCAGGGCGACTGGCACCCGTCTCTTTGGCAACTGCACCGGCTTCACTGTGCTGTCCATCTCCATTTTGTATTTTCCTTCAAGACAGCCGTCTCCAGTAAACACATCAGCATAACTTGCTTTGATTTGCTCCATTGTCCACTGTTCTGTTTTTTCCATTTTTTCAGTTGTGACTATACTGTCTATTGTCATGATATTCTCATGGTGCACTTGAATCAGTCTCATGGCCTCACTGGCTCTCCTGCCCAGCAGAGGCACTGCACCGTCCGCATTTACCACTTGAAACTCCAAGCGATATTGTTTGTGATTTCTTGGATTTCTTATTTTGATTTTACATTTCCCCAATGGCCTCAGTTTGCTTTTGTTGTACATAACTAGTACACTGTTAGTGTGTTCTAGCTTGATGTCTGGGTTCAGCAGGTTAATGGGGATAATATTGCAGCTAGCACCACAGTCTATTTGGAATTTAACCAAGTCTTTGTCTAGTAGCATGCCAGCATACAGAAGCTGAGTGTCCCCTTTAACTGTGTCCTTCTCTTTTCCATCCTTTACTCTCTCTGCTTCCACATCTTTGCTTGCATCTGTCTCTACTGCATCCACTGTCTCAGTGATACATGTTATATCTTCATATTCATCACTCACATATTCTGTTGCTACAGTACTCACATTTTTCTTCCACCTTTGTTCCGGTTTTGCTTTACATTTTGCTGCGAAATGGTTCTCTCTGCCACACCTGACGCACTTCTTCCCAAACGCCGGACATTTCTGTTTATTTTTTTCATGTGTTTTCCCGCAGAATTTACACTCCACTGTGTTGTTAGTTTTCCTCTGGTACTGCGCTCCTTGAACAGCATGCACCTCCTCTACCATCGGTGCGGTGATGGTTTTCACGTTCTCCTTAGAGAGCTCCGCGGCTCTGCACAGTTGCAAACAAGTGTCCAGTGTCAGGTTTTTCTCCCGCAACAGTCTTTCTCTCATAGCCGTGTTGTTGCCTCCACACACAATCCTATCACGTATGAGCGAGTCTCTCAAAGTCCCAAAGTTGCATGTTTTTGCCAACAGTCTTAGTTCCGTGACATAACCGTCTATATTTACACTGGCGCTTTGATTCCTCGTGAAGAAACGATAACGTTCCACAATCTCATTCACGCTGGGGTTGCAGTGATCATCAAACTTTTTGATTATGTCCTCTATTTTCCATGCATCCTTAGCTGTGTCGCCCATGAGGGTATCCAAAAGTTCTCTGCCACTCTCGCCGACAAGATAGCTGAACAGTTTTACCTTTTGTTTATCATCAGCCTCGGCCATTGCCAAATCCACGTAGAGAGCAAACTCGTCCCTCCAATTTTTCCATGTTTTAGAAAGGTTGCTGGAGTCCAAACACAGCGTCTGCGGCGGCTTCAGTCCCTCCATGGCTTCACACGGCAGTCTCACACTAGCGGCCAAAACTAGCATCAGGTAGCTAACTCTCTTCCGACCGGAGAAAACTTGCACACACGCAGACCGAGTCCTCTTCCGCTGCCACCATGTTAAAGTATGTTGCTTTCACTCACGAAGCGTACACTT
>NW_019194427.1:0-150 GCF_002260705.1 Seriola dumerili
TGAGACTGATCAACCAGTCACCAATCATAGCCGATCACAATGAACACCCTCTGCCTTCTCCGATTGTCAGCCAATTGATTGGTACAATTAAATGATTCACCTGTACAAACTATGACCAAGAACAAGAGACAATTAACATAAAACCTTCAG
>NW_019194428.1:0-435 GCF_002260705.1 Seriola dumerili
AGAACTGAATAGAACAGAATAACATGAATAGCATGGATAACTTCAGATCTTCAGATCATCAGAACACATCCTCTTTTTTATTGTTGTTTGATACAGGGAAATAATAATTTAGAAAATGTACATTTTAATTTCCATTATCAGGACCTAAACAAAAGAAATCATATGTCAAAGTATTTTGAAAAGTGGTTATTTTAACTGAAACAATAGTCCTAGAGTAAACTTATAACTTTGTTTTAGCACAAGATAACTTACAAATCATGATCTACAATGATCACACAGGAGTCACATAGTAGTTATTGAACTAGTTGTTATTAATTTTTAATATTGCCAAGTGTGAACAGATATAACAATAATTTTAATAAAAATATGATTTATATTGTATTATTATATAAATAGAAGGCTGAAGACAGTGTTAAGTATTCAGTTTTTTTTCTT
>NW_019194429.1:0-100 GCF_002260705.1 Seriola dumerili
GTGAGTTTTAGGCTCAGTGTGGAACTTATCACTACATGTAGCTTTGTGAGCTAAAACACATTCAGCCATTACAGCTGCGTCCCCTACCGTTTTTGCTCTC
>NW_019194430.1:0-169 GCF_002260705.1 Seriola dumerili
GGCAGAGCCAACACAGACAACATCCTCCGACTATCAGAAGACATTCATTGAAATTTCTACATGAAAAAAAAACCCTGGCAGAATCCTTTGACATCAAAAACGCTTTTGACCAGGTTTGGCACAATGGACGCAGATACAGATTATTGGACATCAACCTCAAACTCCCAAA
>NW_019194431.1:0-112 GCF_002260705.1 Seriola dumerili
TAAACCTAACCAAGCCATTACTGTTACTAAAGTAACCACAGCAACAGTTGTTACACCACTCTTGGTACAGTTCGTGTTTATTATGGTAACCATGAAAACCAAGGTCCGGTAC
>NW_019194432.1:0-1847 GCF_002260705.1 Seriola dumerili
TTTTTTTTTTTTTTAGAAATAAAAATACCTGCTCAAGTGCAGGCTAATTCATCGTAAGGTAATTTAACACACGAGCTCTGCAGTGGATCAGCTCGCTCTGACAGTGGTTTTTTTGGAGTGTTTGTCTGTATGTGAGAAAAAAAAAGAGAGTGTATTTTCAACATTTCTTGCAGCCTGTGGGTGGATGTAAGTGATGGGTTTATGGCGGTCTAGAAACATCGGTATAGCATGGCTGACATCTGTGTCCTCTTTATTTTTGGACCACTTGAAAAGCCCTCATCGTAGGATGATGGATGAAGTGATAAAATTGGAGAGAAGACAAAATGAAAGCAGAGGAGTCCATTTCTGGGAAGCAGTCCTCTGTAATCTGTAACTCACAGACAATTCAGAGAGAGCATCCAGGCAGATGTTGGTCATTTTCAACTTCATTTAATAGTTTTAATGCAAGAAACTATTTTACTATCTCTGTGGACGAAGGAAAAGAATCCAGGATCACTAACGTCTTTACAGGCTTCTCTCTCTCTCCCTCTCTCTTTTATTTGGCCTCTTTGAACTGGTTTCGTCTGATAGAGAGGTTAAAGACTTGTCATGTAATGAAGGAGCAGCCCCACAGTCTGTCATCATTAATCATTGCGGCTGTCAAGCTGCACCCAGGACTCATTCAGACCAACCAGGCCGACAGCCCTCACCTCCAAGAACAACACCCCGAGACGTTTTATACATTACGGCAAAATATGCTGTCGACACTCTGGGTTTGATTTGGAACACTAAATATAAAAAGGGGCTGTGGTAACCAAGAGATTAGTGGAGCAGAGCTGTTATGAAGGATGAATCCTCCGGGGAAACGTGGGTGGGAGAAGTGAACGAGTAACCTCGACCCCCTCCCCTAACAACTGCTGAGTGGCCTTTGAGCAGGACATCTGGCCCCCAACCTCTTAGCTTCAGCAACATAAAGTTAAGTGTTGCTGGGAAACAGCATGAAGTATGAGTCTACTTAACTCCGACAGGTTGGAGGAAGAAACTGGGAACAAATGGAGAAAATATCTGAGTAGAGAGAAAATCGTAGATACCGGCTGCACGAAACGACTGAGGGACTGTACGAAAGTTATTCAGGTGGGGAGGGGGGCTGATCCTTATGTTTTTGAGTGTGTTAACATTTGCTAATTAGCACTAAAAACAAAGTGCAGATAAAGTGGATGGGAATAGTTTTGCTGGTATTTGTTCATAAAACAAAAGAACTGGACGAATCAAAACTCTGACCACAATCAATCCTCCTCAATCCGAACGTTTTCAGGGTATTTTAGTCTGAACCACAAATGTCTCCATCATGGTGGTGCCACAAGAAAAGGTCACTAGGATTCCCGTCCTAACCTCTGGGGACCATGAATGTCATTGGTGAGTGGAAATCCATCCAAATAGTTGTTGAGCTATTTCAGTCTGGACCAAAGCGGTGGACTGAGCAGCTAAGTGTGTGTTCAAACCGGAAAACCGAACCTTCTGCTTGATTACGTCATCGAACCTCAAGTAATGTGTTGCTAATGACAGATAAACCTAGATAAAATAAAGTAGATAAATGTGTAATAGATAAAATGTTAGGTCCCGTTCGCCAGCTCTGACTTAGCTACCTTCGCTAACTTATCTTGCAAAACACCAATAATTAGCCACATCGACCATTTTACCAGCGTTTCTCAAACTTTTCCTCAACACTAAAACCATTGAAATGAAATAAAATTCCCCAAACATCCTCAAAACCAACAGGAACTGCTACTTCAGTACTAATGTGGCTAGCTTGCGCGTAAAAATGTCAGCTAGGACGTAGTTTTAATTAACGCCTGTGTCTCACACAC
>NW_019194433.1:0-100 GCF_002260705.1 Seriola dumerili
ATACACGGAGAGCCTGCTTAGACCACTACGCCACACGACGCCCCAACATGATGTAATTAGCATAGTATGGCAGAAAAATGTTAAAAATACATCATAGTAT
>NW_019194434.1:0-113 GCF_002260705.1 Seriola dumerili
CCCTAACCCTAACCCTAACCCTAACCCTAACCCTTTTTAGTTGTTTGTTTTATTTTTTATTAAAAACAAAAAATACAAAAAATACAAAAAACAACACAAAACAAAAAATACAA
>NW_019194435.1:0-117 GCF_002260705.1 Seriola dumerili
GGAGCGTTTTCTTCTTTTAGTGCCACGTTTGAACTTTTTTCCTTTTTATAAGTTCATTTCAACCCAAATAAGAGTTCTTATAATTAATTTGAGCTTCTAATCAACCGGATCACAGAC
>NW_019194436.1:0-454 GCF_002260705.1 Seriola dumerili
CTCTAACACTTTCACTAACTCTCTAACTGATTTCATTGAAAGGACTCCAGGTTCACAAACTCCAGGCTTCAGTCTGTTAATGCCATCAGCTGAGGGCTTCACATACATTTCCAGCCTTATGTGTTTTTAGTTCAAGCAGATTTGTTCATTATTGTAAGTTAGATGACAAATTAGAGGATATCTACATATGTATAGCCTGACACCTCTTTCCCAGACTTTTGGACACAACTATATATAAATATACGTATAATAGAACTTTTTCTTAAAGGTGAAAGAGCTCTTTCTCTTTCTGCTTCTCCTCTCCTTTTTTATAACTTCATATTTTACAGTGATTACATGGACTCCACAGGTTGTTGCATTACACCATCCTGTCCTTTATAACAGATTCCTTCCTTGATGGATAATGTCATTTCAGTCAGAAAGCCTTTTTATCCCGATTCATTTCTGGTTTTTA
>NW_019194437.1:0-115 GCF_002260705.1 Seriola dumerili
GAAACAGCTCTCTTGATTTCTTGTACACCCTGTACAGAAACATTATACATACATATACATACATGCTATATTCACCCAACCGTCCACCATGATTGAATGTGTACGGTAGATGGCT
>NW_019194438.1:0-320 GCF_002260705.1 Seriola dumerili
ACACACACACACACACACACACAACCTTGCGCAGGCTCAGCACAGCGCTCCCTGCACAGAGCGCAGAGGCCGGAGAGCGCTAAATTTATGTCCCTACAGTGCACAGTTGAGAGGAGCTTCAACACCAGCACAATGGATTTTACTTAAGGGACCTTTACAGTTAAAATCAGCCAGAAGACATGACTTCAATTAAAGGTTGATGATGATAATGATGATTATCTAATGCTGTATAAGCCTGTGGCTGTTACCTGTTGTACTGTAAAGCAGTGCATGTGTGGGTGCCTGCCTGCGTGCCTGCCTGCGAGCGTGCGTGTGTGTGT
>NW_019194439.1:0-132 GCF_002260705.1 Seriola dumerili
CCGAAGCACACCTTTAAGGGCATTGTGAAATCGCAACTCTTAAGGTTCAGCCGTATTTGCACGAGGGACGAACATTTTCGAGAAGCAGGCGTGACCTTGTTTAAGGCCCTGCGGAAACGGGGATACGGCAGG
>NW_019194440.1:0-369 GCF_002260705.1 Seriola dumerili
ATGGATTTTTCTCATGTTTGGGGGGTTTGTAGACAGGCCTTGGACACGTATTACTGATAGAAAACCAGGGAAAAGTGCATTTTGCATAATGGTTACTTCTGGGTTGTTGATGTCTTAGTGTCTCTGGGCAGCTTCTTCTGTCTGGTGAAAGGTAAGGGTTAGGCTTTCACTCTTTCATTTCGTCTTTATTTATCTTTTCTCTCAGCTCAGAGGAGACAATCCAGCTCAGCCTCCACCGACACATAATGTTTGAGTCACGTGTTCAACAGCAGGTGAATCAAGCCTGTGTTTACCTGTACAGGTGAGTCTGTGTGTGGCAGCTGCGCCCACAGTCATTTTTTTTAAATAAAACTTCCATCAGCTAAATCA
>NW_019194441.1:0-134 GCF_002260705.1 Seriola dumerili
TATCTGCCCGTCTGTCTGTCTACATATCTTTCTATGCTTCTGTTTGTGTGTGTATATATGTGTGTGTGTCTCTGGTTTGTGTGTGTGCACGCGTGTGTGTGTGTGCACGCACGCGCGCGTGTGTGTGTGTGTGT
>NW_019194442.1:0-101 GCF_002260705.1 Seriola dumerili
GAAAATGGTATTCAACTAAAATGTTTGCATGACTTTCAATAAAAAGATCAGTGGGTACAAGCTACATGATATTAAGCAAAGCCTTTTATTTCTAAGTCTGG
>NW_019194443.1:0-158 GCF_002260705.1 Seriola dumerili
TATTATTCAAGTTTTAACAAAATCAGTTTATAGATTTGCGTGTGTTCAGCCGGATTCTTGAAGTGCTGATAGTTCAGTTTTGTTTTATATTATTTTACTTTTTTATTGTTCAGTTTTTTAACTTATCAGTGTTGATGCTCATGATGTATTTTATTCTG
>NW_019194444.1:0-132 GCF_002260705.1 Seriola dumerili
CTGCAACGTGAGAGGATGTGGTTCCTAACTGATAAGAGCCGGTTCAGTTCTCTAAATGAAGAGGAAAGGATGCTTCAATGCTTCCTATCTTAACTCCTTTAGCATAGAAAAACACCTTCCTTTAAGGAAAGG
>NW_019194445.1:0-133 GCF_002260705.1 Seriola dumerili
CACACAAATCCCAATGGCGCCACATAAAGACTGGAATCAATCCCGCAGACAGTGCATCAAGAGGCATGAAAGCTGAGACTTTCCTTCAAGAAGGACACTGGCTGAGAGGGCCAGATTTCCTGATGCAACCTGA
>NW_019194446.1:0-103 GCF_002260705.1 Seriola dumerili
GCCATGTATGCCTTCTCTGGAGAAAAGTTTATATATATACATACATACATATATATACATACAGACATACATACATACATACATATACATATATTATTATTTT
>NW_019194447.1:0-814 GCF_002260705.1 Seriola dumerili
GACGTAACTTGCAGCGACGTTGTATTGATGCACTTTAAATGTGATAGTAAAACAGAAACCCGCTGTCCTCGAGGTAAACAATGACTTTCAGTTTTGTATCGCCGCTAGAGGGAGCTTTAACATTCAGACACATGTTTTGAACAATGTTCATTCTGGAATAAAAAGTAAAGAACGAAAACAATTATACGTTTTCGTCCCATTGGTACCTCAGTTTGATAGCCTAGTCAATTTCACTACCTCAAACCATTTTAAAAAGATCCCGGCTTTTATTCTGAAGGCGTGAGATGCATACCGGAAGTCTTTGTTGGTCTCATCAGAGACAGGAGAGAAAAAAGAGGATCTTAGGTAGCATCCATGATCGAATCAAGATATCGTTTGTGAGATTATAATTTCCGATTACAATTTCAAAGTAAAACCATCACTGGCGAACACATCGTTTCAGACACTGCTGCTACGGAAACCGGTGTATACAGTTGGTGTGACACATTTAATAGTTATGTAAGGAAAGAAAAAATAATACGAATAAAATAAAAATTCAACAAAAATAAATAGACTCTAAGCATTAGCCTACATATTGATATAGGGTTTACCTTTTATTTCTGAATGTAAATTCCAAACATGTCTGAATGTTAAAGCTCCCTCTAGCGGCGACATCTGAAAGTCACTGTTTATCTCGAGGACGGCGATTTCATGTTTTACTATCACCTACAGTGCACCAACAGGACAGGGCTGCAGGTTACGTCACAGTCTGCAGGTAAGCGGTTATAAGAGAGAAGAGAACTTCAATGTAAAGTTGCAGAAGAAACTGAAGCCT
>NW_019194448.1:0-189 GCF_002260705.1 Seriola dumerili
AAATCACCTGTCATCCCCTTGACCACACCCAGAAGTTACGTAGCTCCGCCCATCCGTCTGTGAAGCCCTTTTCCCTCCAAACCAGGAGAACAAAGACAACCAGGAACCAGTGAGTTGGACTTTTCGAACCTTCACTATAGAACTCGAGGATGAAGTGATTAGAATTTGGAGGTCAAAGGTCAAAGGTCA
>NW_019194449.1:0-149 GCF_002260705.1 Seriola dumerili
TGACTTGGCGGCCTTTTAGGAGCCGCGCCAGCCGCCCAGACCGTCCTGATCTTTGGCTCAAATTGCTAGGAGAGGTCACCAGAGGGTCTCGTAGCACAGTTCAAGATGAGGCAACATGTCAACCTAATTTCCATCCACAAACGAGAGCT
>NW_019194450.1:0-155 GCF_002260705.1 Seriola dumerili
GACTTAAGTAAGTTATTTGAAGGTGCAGCAGTTTGTGAACATGTGTCTTTCATTTTTGTCCAAATTATATTAATCATGCCATCTGTCTTTTATCTTTTAGGGCAGCTGCATTTGCGGAGAAGAGTGAGTATATGTCATTATTTATTACACCGACT
>NW_019194451.1:0-101 GCF_002260705.1 Seriola dumerili
AAAAAAAAACAATTTGCTGTAAACACCCCCTGATGACATTACAAACAGTTTGTACCAAATCATTTTGACAGAGCAACAGCCAATGGGCCACTCTGTAACTT
>NW_019194452.1:0-147 GCF_002260705.1 Seriola dumerili
GGATGTAAAGAAGTTGTCACATGTGATGTTATGACCTTGCAGCCCTTCACTCATCTCCAGCACCACATGCATCCCCTGATTCTTCTCAGATGTTCCTCCAGGTAGTTTTCCAGTGTATACTTGCATATTCCATGCATAGCTGGATTT
>NW_019194453.1:0-171 GCF_002260705.1 Seriola dumerili
ACACAATTCAAAATATCATTTAACACAAGAAAAACAAAGGAAATCAGGTTGACACTAATCAAAGGAACCCAAAAAAAAGAAATAGAAATTAATAACCTAAGTAATTAACCCAAATTTAATTTATACAACCCACACCTCACACTCATACAATTAAATCATTAAGAGGGGAAA
>NW_019194454.1:0-141 GCF_002260705.1 Seriola dumerili
TTGTCCATAGAAGCTGTTACCTTTCTCATAATGACAATGGCAACATGATGATATTAAGCATTTGTGTTGTAATCATGTTCACCAACTTAGTCTGGCATGTTAGCAGACTAACATTGGCAAATTTGCATAAAATATAACGTA
>NW_019194455.1:0-137 GCF_002260705.1 Seriola dumerili
TTTTAGTTTATGTCATACTTATATATCCTGCTTTAAAACTTTATTTTTATACACTTATGCACCCCCTTGCCTTAGTCCAATTGCACATATGTGTGCACGTGTTTTCAGGTATGTGTATGCATGACTGGGTAAGATGA
>NW_019194456.1:0-143 GCF_002260705.1 Seriola dumerili
ATTTCCTCCTGATCAAATGTTAGAATGGGTCAAGCTTTCTTCAACACATTCAAAGCTTTCAAAGTTATAAGACAACTTTTCCCTGGCCATCCATGCCCTGATCCAACAATAGATGAACCACAACTTCTGAATGATTTGGAATC
>NW_019194457.1:0-325 GCF_002260705.1 Seriola dumerili
TGTTTTTTGTCTATACACATTCTGTAAACCCAGGTACCGTCCAGCTGTAGGTTGGGGTTGTCTTCGCCGGCACATCCCACCTCCTCGGCTTTCAGGATCTGCTGGAGGACAGCCTCCACGATGGGCATCACCATCATAACGGCCGAGGTGTTTTGGACCCACATGGAGAGGAAGGCACAGCCGGACATGAAGCCCAACATCAACCTGGAGACGACGACATGGAGGTCAGAGCGGGAACATCCACAAACTCCAAATAGAAGTTAATTAGTGAAATTACTTTTTCAATGAGTAATGTGTAATGAGCACTTGATGTTTCCCAGTTAAC
>NW_019194458.1:0-134 GCF_002260705.1 Seriola dumerili
TCACTGTCTGAAGCCAGGACGGTGAGAAAATGACAGATCCACATCAAAAACACTGTAACACTGAAACACTATAAACATATAGACTTGTATAGTACAAAGACAAAACAAATATAGATTAGAAAAAGAACTGCAGC
>NW_019194459.1:0-128 GCF_002260705.1 Seriola dumerili
TTACATTAAAACCTCAATGCGAGGGAAATTCATTTATATTGCATTTTTCATTCACTAAGCAGCTTTAAAGTGCTTTTACAAAAAAATGGTAACAAAAGACTGAAAATAAAGCCATTAAAATAAAATAA
>NW_019194460.1:0-132 GCF_002260705.1 Seriola dumerili
TTGTCTCAGCCTCTGGTGACGTCTGATACGTGTTTCATTCATATTGTTTTTTTATATTTTATGTCTTTTACTGTCCGATCTTTTTTCATAAAAATGATTTGAGATGTTTTTATGTTGCTCAGGTGCTTTGGA
>NW_019194461.1:0-147 GCF_002260705.1 Seriola dumerili
TTTTGATGTTTTCTGAAGCCTAGAAAGTATTAAAATAAAAAACACAAGATTTCTGTGCATTTATTCCTCTGACCGCCCAAGCGGTCATATAGACTGCTGTCATATAGACCGCCGTCATATAGACCGTTGTGGCCATTAGAATTATAA
>NW_019194462.1:0-166 GCF_002260705.1 Seriola dumerili
TGATATGATATGTTATGATGTGATATCTAACACTGCCAAGTATCTTATGCTACACTGTTTGCTTGATTGCCTGAGTGAGCAGCAGCAGTAACGTTCTCTGATGACGGTCTCACTTTATGATACCGTCATCTTATTATTATCATCCACTTTGATGGAATTAACGTTA
>NW_019194463.1:0-137 GCF_002260705.1 Seriola dumerili
CCGTCGTAGAAGAAAACAGGGAAACGAGACCGTGAACTTAAAATAAAGACCTGTCAAACCTGAAAGGAATGAAAAACATGATGGAAAAATTACAACATTAGAGTTTCTGATCTGATGTTTTGTATTGAACTTTTTCT
>NW_019194464.1:0-178 GCF_002260705.1 Seriola dumerili
CACCTTGCATAGACAGACAAACATATAACACATTACATAGAAAATAATAACCACAGTACGTGTATATAGTACAAAGGGTTTCTGGGAGTTCAGATCACTGAGCTGCTAATAGATCTCAGGCAGAAAATAACCTGGCTTTAAAGCTGCAGGTTTCCTTCCTGCTGCAGAGACCTCTGGG
>NW_019194465.1:0-103 GCF_002260705.1 Seriola dumerili
TTTTTTACCGTAATTTCTACGGACTTTTTTTACAGTGTAAATAGTAGAAACTTTAATTTAATAAATCAATAAGCTGAATAATCACTTAATAGCTGAAAGTCTT
>NW_019194466.1:0-485 GCF_002260705.1 Seriola dumerili
AGAGATGAGGTCAGAGCAGCCTGCCGGACACAAACGCTGACCACCAGGCTGGGACACATAGGTGAAAGCTCCTGATTTCACTGCAATCAAACATTCACACTGACAAATCATCACATTTTTGAAACAGAAAGAGACGTTTCACATCAGTTGCTATAAGGAAGAAAAAAAAATCAGGCTGTAGATCAGGGACTCGACGTAGAGTTAGAAAACAGCATAAATAGTGAATGAACAGAAAGTTTAGGCTCTATTTTAAAAACATGGTTGCATCATTTCACACCAGTATCAGAAAATAACACTGCGTCACACACAGTGTCTCTTTATCGTACTGGCATTATGACTTGTGTTAACTGATGCATTATACATATCCGCATCTCATCACATTTCAGCGAACATTAGAGCTTCCTCTCTTCTGATCTCACAGAGCTCCACAGAGAAGCCCGAGAGAAGAGATGTAAAACTACATTGAGATGGCTTTTGGTTCTTAA
>NW_019194467.1:0-130 GCF_002260705.1 Seriola dumerili
ATCCCATTCAGTGCTTGGTCTGTGCACAAGTTAAATCACTTGCACAGTCGCTTAATTTGTTCTTCACCATGGCGGATGCTGGGCTTTGATGGCCATTTACTCTGATCAAGGATGCTGAGGTCCTTGATGG
>NW_019194468.1:0-100 GCF_002260705.1 Seriola dumerili
GCAACAAATGTGAAATGTGGCATATTTTTGTTTGATTTTTTTAATTTAATTTTTTAATTTTTAATTTAACAAACAAATATGTTTTTAACCACTATAATAT
>NW_019194469.1:0-177 GCF_002260705.1 Seriola dumerili
TTACCTGGTAACAGACGCTTTTTGCAGGCACTGTTAGACAGCTCTACTGCCACACACAACAATACGCACACGCACATTGACAAACGCACTCAAGTGCAGTTGCTGCCCGAACTTTCACACAACTGACTGTGATTTGCTAGTTAGACTGATTAACTAATTCAAAATTTTTTTTTTTTT
>NW_019194470.1:0-107 GCF_002260705.1 Seriola dumerili
TGGGTAATGTTACAGTCACTGAGAAGGCTGTCAAACTGATGATGATTGAGACCTCTGGCTCGGATGACACAGTTCGGACAACCACCTCCATGACGTGATCCATTTTT
>NW_019194471.1:0-1050 GCF_002260705.1 Seriola dumerili
TTTTCTTGTGTTGTCAGTTGCTCTTATAATATATAAGATATAAAGCACTTCAAGCTTCCACAATAATGCAACTCCATTTCAGGTTTATTAAAATACCTGTTTGTATTACTTGTTTATTGCATACCTTTGGAACAAAATGTAGGTTTGTCTTCATCATCACACTCAGCTCCTGCCATGGACATATTTGAGTTTGACAGAGCTGAGCACTTTATGGATTGATTGGAAACATCAGAATCCCAATCTCTGAATGTTGAGCAGCTGTTGTCCACCCACTCCCATTCATCATGCAGGAGTCCAATCCAAAAGGTTTTGTTCTTTCCTTCGTCAATCACTTGTTTGTTTTGCATTTCATTACTGATGCTAACCAAGTCAGTGAAGTATCTCCTGCAGTACAGCTGTGCCTGACACCAGGTCTTTCTCTCATTTTCAATCAGGATGTAATTATTATCTGCAAAAACAAAAATATTATTATTTTTTAATTGAATTATTATAATTTATAAGGGTTTGTGAAGTGCCACTTGGTTTCACTTGTAAGTTAATCATATAATCATGCTGAATTAACTAAAAACAAACACACAAACAAAACTTTTCTCTCAGGGAAGAGGGGCAAGAAGTCTCAACATTCAGGACACCCTCTTTAATTATAAGAAAATAGTCTGGACACCTAGCTTGCGACCTAAGCTGTCTTTGAACCATCCCTGCTGTTTTATATTACTTTGATTGAAGTCTTCTTTTTAGCTAAAACTATGCAACATCAAAATAAAATCAAATGCTGTATGCTGAAACTTACCCTTGTAGCACATGAAATGCTTTTTGTCTGAACAGTTAAAACCTGTCCACTTGCTCTGTTCAATACCTCCACATATTGGCATCCCACGTGTTACAGTCACATCTGATTTATTGGGCGTGAAAGGGATGCCATTTGACCAAGTGGTAACATTCTTTCGACTCTTACGCAGACCAAGCCACGGGCTTCCTTGGAGATTACCCACAAACTTATTTAGGAAATCGCCGTCATCTTTATCATACAGAGTTACAAATGACTCATTT
>NW_019194472.1:0-104 GCF_002260705.1 Seriola dumerili
GATAATCCACTAACCTTGCTGTCATCCATTGTCAGTGGAGCTACTTTCTACTGGGGGGGGGGGACCATATGAAACCAAATCTATCAGCCTGACAAGATGCAACC
>NW_019194473.1:0-1007 GCF_002260705.1 Seriola dumerili
AGACAGGCAGACAGGCAGACAGGTGGACAGGCAGACAGGTGTGCACACCAATAAAGACTCAACTACACGTCTAATTGTTATGATGCTGTTTTGGTGTCAGGTCCAGGTTAATGATCCAGTGTATAAACAATCAGAGTCACTGTGAGCAGGTGAGCTGCATCACCTGATGACCCCTCCCTGTCTCACGTCCCACGATGAACGGTTTGAGGGACGATCATTTTCCTCATGATCGATTAATCTGCGGATTGTTTTCCCCATTAATCGATTGCTTGTTTTATCCATAAAAAGTCAGAAATGGGTGAAAACAGCTCATTACAACTCCCCACAGTCCGAGGAGGAGGAGGCGCGTTCAAATGGTTTTTATCTGAAACCCAAAAATATTCTGTTTATTATGATTAACCGTCAAGTCAATTGTATTTATATGGCCCAAAATTCCAAATCAAATAACTTTCCTCAAAGGCCAATAAAAATAAAATGTAAATGCAGAGAAAATAATAAATAAAACATCAGAAGAGATAATAAAACTTTGCATCATAAAAATGTAAAATGATCAAATGTAATGTGGTTTAATTTCAGTTTTCTTTGACACGTCGACTGAAGAGGTCATGAAGTGAATATCTAGATAAGAATATCTTCTAATTTCAGCCTGTCTGTATTTTGTGTCTGCGTGTCAGCCGCCTCCATCAGTCATCACTCTGTGATTATCACCTCCGCTCTCTGCAGCACGTTGTTCCAGCCTCTGGCCCGCTCACACATAACGGACACAATTAGCGAGGACTAGAGCTGGGGTTAGAGGCGACGGGGAGGGGGTGGGTAGTTGTGGTGTTGGGGGGTACGGGGTAATAGATAGCCGGGGGATTAGGAGATACATGGTATTGATAGGTGGGGGATTAGGGGTACAGGGTAATGGATAGCAGGGGGATTAGGTGTGATGGGTTGGAGAGGTGGTGTGAGGTTAAAGCAGCACGCTGAGGTTAGCAGGGATAAGGCTAATAGCTGCAGACTGA
>NW_019194474.1:0-152 GCF_002260705.1 Seriola dumerili
AACAAACAAACAACAACAACAAAAAATAAATAATAATAATAATTTTAAAAAAAATTAAATAAATAAATAAATAAAAAAATAATAGAAATAACAAAAAGGGACATTTAGAGGAGGGATCCGAAATGCTTGGAAAACAAAATTAAAAATTTAAC
>NW_019194475.1:0-138 GCF_002260705.1 Seriola dumerili
TCATAGTATTATATTTTAATGCCTTAGTATACTATGACGGTATTCAACATTTTTTTGCCTTACTATACTATGACGTTATTTGACTTTTTTTTGCCTTACTTTACTAGCAAGTTTTTTGACTTTTTTTTGCCTTACTAT
>NW_019194476.1:0-104 GCF_002260705.1 Seriola dumerili
CCCCCAGATCCAGCCCAGTGAGCAGCTCAACCAATCACAGGAGGGGGACCACACAGTGGTATTTGCATGGAGCCTGAATAAGAACAGCGGCTCCTTCCTCCACC
>NW_019194477.1:0-122 GCF_002260705.1 Seriola dumerili
ATTGTAAATGATGCTGATCATTAGAATATTAGTAACCTTTATTTATTATTTCATGCAAAAAAATGATTTAACCTGAACACAGTTTAAACACATTTTTAGTTTAGATTTAATCCTGAAGAAAA
>NW_019194478.1:0-122 GCF_002260705.1 Seriola dumerili
TTGGATCTGCTCCACTAGAGAACGATCATTCAGTTCATTTAGACAGTGGAACAGGTTGATGCTTTTCTCTTCAATCTCTTCAATCTCTTCAATCTTCTTCTTGATGTACTGGACTGTTTTCT
>NW_019194479.1:0-108 GCF_002260705.1 Seriola dumerili
AAAAATGTCATAATAAATCATAAAAAATATCATAGTACAATAAATCATAAAAAATTTCATAGTATAGTAAATCATAAAAAATGTCATAGTTTAGTAAGGCATAAAAAA
>NW_019194480.1:0-154 GCF_002260705.1 Seriola dumerili
GGGGGTGCACTAGATGATACCAGACTCTTGCATATTTTTGAGTTAGCACAATCACAGGATGGAAGACCTGTTTACAAAATTACATAAGGCCTAGAAATGAAGTTGTGAGTGGGATGTGGCACAGAATCCCCAACCCAGTGCGATGTCTGTGTCG
>NW_019194481.1:0-106 GCF_002260705.1 Seriola dumerili
TAAAGAACAGTCATATTACATTTCAAGATAATATCCTCATAACAAAATACTACATACATAATGTAGTATTTATTTATTTAGTACTTTATCAAATGTATAAAAATGT
>NW_019194482.1:0-105 GCF_002260705.1 Seriola dumerili
GATCAGGAACTTTTCAAATGTCTGGCTTTATAAATAATTGATTGATTATTTGTTTCAGCTCTAAAATCTCTAATATATTTTTTATATTAGTAATAATTTATTTAA
>NW_019194483.1:0-117 GCF_002260705.1 Seriola dumerili
TTAGTTCAGAATGACTGAACAGGATGTGCATCAGCATGTTCATCTAAATGTATGTGCGTGTGTATTGTGCTTTATGTGTGTCTGACATATATTTTTGCATGAATGCATGTGTGTGGG
>NW_019194484.1:0-103 GCF_002260705.1 Seriola dumerili
TCATAGTATAGTATGGCATAAAAATGTGAAAAAACGTCAGAGTATAGTATGGCAAAAATTTTTGAAAAACTTCATAGTATAGTATGGCAAAAAAATGTGAAAA
>NW_019194485.1:0-115 GCF_002260705.1 Seriola dumerili
CCCGTCTGAACCTGGAGCCTTATTAGCTTTCAATCTCGAGATGGCTTTGTTCAGTTCTTCTGCTGTTATCTCAGCTATAATTTCTTTATTTTGTTGTTCTCCTATGGATGGCAAA
>NW_019194486.1:0-106 GCF_002260705.1 Seriola dumerili
ACACACAACTCTTCACGTTGTTTCACTCGGCTTTATCAATTATCACAATCATACAAGCACTGGTACACAGCGCGGAGGCGAGCCTGCATACGGGCAACACAGATCG
>NW_019194487.1:0-115 GCF_002260705.1 Seriola dumerili
TTTTAGATTTTACTTTTCATTCATTAACTACTAACAAACTTTGACCATGCATTTTATCTCCTAAATCTTAATGCTGTAATTACACAAATAATAAATAATCATAATCATAACTTTA
>NW_019194488.1:0-105 GCF_002260705.1 Seriola dumerili
ACATTTTCTAATGCAAATATGGAGCCTCTCCCTGCCAACGCTTCCTTCTTCTTTTCCCTAGAAAATGGAGCATCAACATTCGGCGCCAGCAGGCGTTTTTTTTTT
>NW_019194489.1:0-118 GCF_002260705.1 Seriola dumerili
ATTAGCAGCCAGCATTAGCATTAGCTTTTTTTCTCTTTTTATTGGCGAAAAAGCAGGGACAGAAGGTGACACAGAAGGCTGAGGCTAGCTTGCTAGCATTATTCTTATCAGCTACCAA
>NW_019194490.1:0-116 GCF_002260705.1 Seriola dumerili
ATGATATACACTGAATTGTCAGTTTATTAGGTACACCTCAGTAGGACTACTGCAATCTAAGACACAAAGCAGAGGTGCTGATTCAGCTGTATTATTATTTTGTCATTGCATCACTG
>NW_019194491.1:0-281 GCF_002260705.1 Seriola dumerili
GACAACTTGGCTGATTCAAACAGAAAAGTTTCTGCTCTGTCGGACACACATGAAGCGGTTGACTGTTCCTATGTAGACACACCATTATAGTGAATGTCTCATTTCAAATCAATTGAGTGTCTCATTAGATTACACTGCATATGGTTCAACTGTGTTGTACTTCTTCTAGTAATACACCAACAAGAAGAACAGTACAACACATCAAAGATGAACTCCTATAACATTGCACACACATGTATTTATGTGGGTATGGTGGAATGTTCCTGTAAAAATACACAATG
>NW_019194492.1:0-126 GCF_002260705.1 Seriola dumerili
ACTCTACTGCTGGCAGCTTTTGCGACTGTTTTCTTCTGTTGGCATCTGTGTTTACCTCTTAGCTTCGTAGCCCATCTCTCCATACACAGCAGCATCTCCAAGGCTTCCTGATTATCAGCCTTTCAT
>NW_019194493.1:0-122 GCF_002260705.1 Seriola dumerili
CAACAACAACAACAGCGAGTGAGGCTCTCCTGGTTAAATACTTTTTTTTTTTTAAATGTCCAGCTGTCCAGGTTAAAACCGCATTTGATTTGGTTGGACAGAAATAGATTTAAAACATCAAA
>NW_019194494.1:0-150 GCF_002260705.1 Seriola dumerili
CCTCTAAAATGACTGTTTGCACTTTGTGTTTATGATTTCTGTTTTTTATTTTTGAAATGATTTTCCTTGTGTCCAATCACCCTTGCTTACTTTAATGACTCACATTGTCGAGCATCCCTGGAATCGCCTCCGTGCTCACAATCAATTCCT
>NW_019194495.1:0-136 GCF_002260705.1 Seriola dumerili
TTACCCATGAGTAGTATCATCCTATAAACTAAGTGAGACGCAATGCATTGGCCGGGAATCGAACCCGGACCTCCCTCGTGGCAGGCGAGAATTCTAGCACTGAACCACCAATGCTTGCCTACATGGACTGTTCACA
>NW_019194496.1:0-123 GCF_002260705.1 Seriola dumerili
AAAGACCATAGTCATATTGACATCATACCAGTAACATTAGATTAAACTGACACCTTCCACTATAGCTTCTATGTCTAGGCTGAATTTGAATACAGACCAAAAAAAAAAAAGTTATATATATAT
>NW_019194497.1:0-122 GCF_002260705.1 Seriola dumerili
GCTACTTCAAACCCACTGAAGGCCGTCGGGGCGTTCGGGGGTTTCGGCAGCCAAGGTGTTCCACATCCCTCCGGTGATGGCCTGGCCTTGCAGCTGCTGCTCACCCCACTGAGAGATGACTC
>NW_019194498.1:0-120 GCF_002260705.1 Seriola dumerili
AGCAGACGGGTCAGAACCGTTAGCGCAGTTAGCATCTTTCCTGAACGGTTAGCATATCTTTTTAACAGTTAGCGTAGCTGGCAGGATTGGTTCCTCAGGTTTGTGACGTATGAAACCCTG
>NW_019194499.1:0-127 GCF_002260705.1 Seriola dumerili
TTTGCCCTTGGTGTGTTGGGCTAGTTGGGCTCTCGTGGTGAAGTCAACAACCTTTTTAAACAACGCAACTGGTAGGAGTGTTTTCAAGTTTTGGAAAAAGTGGTCAGCTTTTTCCTTGAGCCTTTCT
>NW_019194500.1:0-1931 GCF_002260705.1 Seriola dumerili
TCTTCAAGGTGAGTCTACCTGATGATAAGGATGATGATGTCACCTGTCTTTCTGTCAGAGGATGACGTCTCCCGTCCGGTCTCCTCAGGTGCTGATCCTGGAGCAGGCCGATGGTAGGGGGGTGGAGCTTCGGTCGTACGTTTTACCAAATGGACCAATAGATGACAAGGTTCCTCTGGAGCGTTTCCTGGTTCCCATAGAAACTGTGGAGAGAGCGTCAGGACTTCTGTTTGTCCCGAACATCATGAAGAGAACGAGCAGCCTGCAGGCCATCGCCCACAAGTAAATGTCAGTACCCACAATGCATCACCCACGAGTGAACTGCAACACCCACAATATATCAGATACATGAACTACCGTACCCAGAATCCTCTGCTGCTGGATGTTCTATCTGTGACCTCAGTTCTTGTTTCCTGTTTCCAGCAGCAGGTTTTAAAGTAGAGGTCCAGACCCGTCCAGAGACCTGAGTCTTATGGGGTCAGGAAGGGTTCTGGTTTTACTGCTGGTCTCAGGTCTGTGTGTCGTCATGATCCGAGTGGAAAACATATTGAACTCATATTTCAGACAGGATGGTTTTCTCCAGTCTGATCCAGGTCCAAGTCCAGGTACTTCCTCTACTTAACTGTATAAAAAGTCAACTCTATAATCTACTGATGAATACGAGTCTCTCTGACTCAGGTGTTTCTGTTTCTTATTTTAATGGCTCGACTTTCATATTATTTAATTTCTTTTTCTTTCTGTGGTCAATAAAGATCTATTATCCATGTGTTTTAAATAAAGTTTGTTTAAAAGAAATTAAGTGTCAGTGCAGTCTGATTCTTTTCCTGAGTCCATTGAGGTCGAGGAGACGTGGTTAGAGAGGCTGTGAGGAGTCAGGGTTCATCTGAGGACAGGTAGAGACAGGCTCAGGTTTATTTTAGCTAATTTCTTGTACTGATTGACAGGTGAGCTTTACCTGTAGCCTACCTGTGGTTGGCATGGCCGTGCGTCACTCAGGAAACAGTCAGCCAGTCAGAAGAGAGAAGACGGTAACTCTGTTGTTCAATTTATTGTTTCCTCTTTTAAAATACTTTAATACTGTATGATAATGTATTTAATATAATGTTGTATTTAATAATGTATAAATATTTATAACAAGGCTGTGTATGTTTATTAATTAAGGTTCTTTTAAGATACAATTTTAAGGGTGTCTAATGTCTAAAAGGAGCTATATGTAGGTTAAGCTAATGTGACGTAGCTAACATTAGCATTAGCAGCTAACGTTACCAAAAGCAGCTGTTGACTTACAATAATGAATAAAACTTCCTGAACTTTTTACTTAAACTTCCATTGATTAACTGATTAATGATATAATTATGGTATTTTGCATAAAATGGTTTTCTTGATGAAGGGTTTGAGGGTTTAATATTATAATCAATAATTCAATGAAGTAATTAAATCAATTAATTACAAATTTTAAGGTCCTTAAATCTGAATCCATTAAAATAATCTGTCCAATAACCTTCTGATCAATAATATTGATTAACATGATAAATAAGCAGCTCAGACAGACAAGATGAAAAACTCATTTCATTAGAAAGTTAAAACGTGATAATCAATACATCAGGACCTTGAAAATAAAAGCTTCCTGTGGTCAACATCTGTTCAACAATTTTCAGTCTGTGACAGGAAGCCCCACCTCTGACAGATGCCTGCAGACAGCCAATCACAGTGAAGGTGGGTGTGGCCTGTCATTTTCTAAACATAGTCTCTTAAAGAAGCCTCTGTCTTCACAGCCTTCTGTGTCCTGATTGGCTGTAGGTCAGCTGACTGTTGTCCACCTCCACAAAGTCCTGGTCCTCATCGCCCAGAGAGCTGAAGATGTCTGACAGCAGGAACCTGTTCTCCTGCTGCTCCTGCTGCTCCTGCTTCTCTCCGCTGAACCTCCTCAG
>NW_019194501.1:0-100 GCF_002260705.1 Seriola dumerili
GGTACTTTGTTTTACATATACTTGTTGCAGGCATTTGGTGTTCTCCACACTTGACTGCAATAGCACAACTGTTTATATGCAGTTCTGTGACAATCAATGT
>NW_019194502.1:0-183 GCF_002260705.1 Seriola dumerili
AAAAGTCACAAAAACAACATAGTATAGTAAGGCATAAAATTCATAAAAATATAGTAAGGCATTAAAAGTCATAAAAAAGAGATAGTATAGTGAGGCAAAAAAAGAAGTAAACATATTATAATAAGGCATAAAAACATCATAGTATTCTAAGGCATAAAAAGTCATAACATAGTACGGCATAAA
>NW_019194503.1:0-152 GCF_002260705.1 Seriola dumerili
CAATGTGTTGCTCCCTTTTGTCTTTTTCCAAATTGATGAGACTGTGTAGCTGTGTCAGTGCATCTAAAATAGCTGGACAAACAGTTACTTGACTGGATACAGCATTTAAGAACACAAGTTCTTGTGTGCAAGTGAACTCTAAGAAGTCCAGG
>NW_019194504.1:0-129 GCF_002260705.1 Seriola dumerili
CCAATCAGACTGATCGATCAACAGACCAATCAGACTGATTGACCAATCAGACTGATCGATCAGACCAATCAAACGGATTGATCAGCCATCAGAGGAGTTGGATCAGTGGAGCTGCTTCTGTTCCTGATG
>NW_019194505.1:0-109 GCF_002260705.1 Seriola dumerili
ATGGCGACACACACCATGAAGCCAACACTCGCCATCAGAGCAATATAGAATATAACATTGAAGCTTATTCTCCAAATCTCAAGTCGTACCACTTCAACGATCATGCAGC
>NW_019194506.1:0-130 GCF_002260705.1 Seriola dumerili
ATACTTTCACACATGGGTGCTGCCCAGCGCTGCAGTGGTCTATTGCACATTTTATTTTTTTGGAGGGGGGGGGGTCTTCTGTATTCACAACCATCTGGGGTCATACAATAGAACCATGCGTACAGATAGA
>NW_019194507.1:0-359 GCF_002260705.1 Seriola dumerili
CCACAACTTGGCATGTTTAATGGCTGGGCTCTTGTTGATGTGTGCCCCATGTTAACCCACTTCCGGGTTTCCATGGTAACAGTGGGACAGTGGCCCGGGGCGGCCAGAGGGAGCCAGACATACAACACAACTCATTGCACACACTAACTAGCCGGCGGGCTGACTTCGATGACGCTGTCTCTCTTGCTCTCTCTGTATCTTTCTGTCTCTCAGATTTTCTGTCCACTTTACATCATTCCTTTGAATTTTTCATTGCGCTTTCTTTATTTTTCATCTCTCTCTGTGACAATGGTATAATGCTATCACTTTTTTATGAGTTTCTATACTGTGACTTTTTATGCCTTATTATACTATGACGT
>NW_019194508.1:0-145 GCF_002260705.1 Seriola dumerili
TTTTGATGTTTTATGCCATACTATACTATGACATTTTTTAAATTTTTATGCCATACTAAACTGTGACATTTTTTCGCATTTTTATGCCTTTATATACTATGTAGTGGTATTCCTTGCCATATTATAATGTTTTTATGACCTTTTA
>NW_019194509.1:0-132 GCF_002260705.1 Seriola dumerili
TTAATGCATCACCATGTTTTGGTGCAAAAAAACTCTGATTTATTATGTATTGGACATTCGATTATGCTGTAATTAATATATATTCGATTTTATGTTAAAGAGAGGTCTATTGCAGTGTTCTTCCTTAACTTA
>NW_019194510.1:0-115 GCF_002260705.1 Seriola dumerili
GTGTAAATGTGTTACTTCTACTGTAGTTTTCAAATGGCTTTGTATAGTGCTGTCTTGGGCATTTTCAGGTATTGTGACAAAGATCTGACTTTTTTGCATTGGAAAACACTAGTAA
>NW_019194511.1:0-102 GCF_002260705.1 Seriola dumerili
CGAATGAAACAACTATACAAAGTTCCTTTTGAAAGGAACGGTGTCATTACTGTACTATACATTGTGTGTTTTGCAGTAAACTACTCTATAAACCTGGAGTAC
>NW_019194512.1:0-423 GCF_002260705.1 Seriola dumerili
AAAACGTCATAGTATAGTAAGGCAAGAAAAGTCATAAAAACAAAATAGTATAGTAAGGCAAAAAAAGTCATAAAAACAATGTAGTACAGTAAGGCAAAAAAAGTCATAAAAATAACATATTATAGTAAGGCAAAAAGAGTCATAAAAACGACATAGTATAGTAATGCATGAAAATGTCATAGTATAGTAAGGCAACAAAAGTCATAAAAACAACATAGTATATTAAGGCAAAAAAAGTCATAAAAACAACATAGTATATTAAGGCAAAAAAAGTCATAAAAACATCATATTATAGTAAGGCAAAAAGAGTCATAAAAACGACATAGTATAGTAATGCATGAAAATGTCATAGTATAGTAAGGCAACAAAAGTCATAAAAACAACATAGTATATTAAGGCAAAAAAAGTCATAAAAACAACATA
>NW_019194512.1:589-896 GCF_002260705.1 Seriola dumerili
GAAAAAATGTCATAAAAACGACATAGTATAGTAAAGCAAAACAAGTCATAAAAATAACATAGTATAGTAATGCATGAAAACATCATAGTATAGTAAGGCCTAAAAAGTCATAAAAATAACATAGTATAGTAATGCATGAAAACATCATAGTATAGTAAGGCCTAAAAAGTCATAAAAATAACATAGTATAATAATGCATGAAAACATCATAGTATAGTAAGGCATAAAACGTCATAAAAACGACAGAGTGTAGTGAGGCAAAAAAGTAATAAAAACAACATAGTATAGTAAGGCAAAAAAAGTCATA
>NW_019194513.1:0-157 GCF_002260705.1 Seriola dumerili
ATAATTTATCACATCAATCAATCAGACTTCACTTTCTATCTTCAGAGGAGGGGACCCCTTTTCCTCAGTTTGCACAAGTTATTTCTGCAAGTTTACCTAATGTTGATGTAATCAAATGAAAGAGTATGTACAGATTTGTTCGGTAGTGGAATACCTA
>NW_019194514.1:0-189 GCF_002260705.1 Seriola dumerili
AACGCTAAACTACTCTGTTTTAAATTCTCAGTTAAAAACGGGGACTTCCTGTGTTTATGGTGTTGATGTGTCTGTGCTGTTCATGTGGATTTGTACGTCGTTATTAAATCTGTATTTTAGTTTACTTTCTTCTTTCAGTAGCGTTACTTGAATATTTTTTTTGGGGGGCTTTGCTGTTCCACCGAGTTC
>NW_019194515.1:0-103 GCF_002260705.1 Seriola dumerili
CGTTTTTATGCTTTACTATACTATGACTTTTTTTCACATGTTTATACCTTTCTATACTGTGATATTTTTTGACATTTTATGCTTTACTATACTATGACGTTTT
>NW_019194516.1:0-138 GCF_002260705.1 Seriola dumerili
AATGCATGAAACTAAAGACAAAGGGATGAAACTTTAAAGGAAATACTGACATAAAGCTCTGGACCTGCTCCTGGGCCAATCTGTTCAACATCATTGTTAAGATGTGGTGACTGTGAAGGTCGTAGTACACGATTCACA
>NW_019194517.1:0-883 GCF_002260705.1 Seriola dumerili
AAAGCTTATAAAAACCTCATAGTATGGTCAGGTATGAGATGAAATGATATAATTAGGAATAAAAATACCAAAAAACGTCATTGTAAACTATGTCAGAAAAATGCCAAAAAACGTCATAGTATAGTATGACATAAAACGTCAAAAAAACATCATAGTATATTAAGGCATAAAAGGTCATGAAAACCTCATAGTATGGTCAGGCATGAGACGAAATGATATAATTAGGCATAAAAATGCCAAAAAACGTCAAAGTAAACTATGGCAGAAAAATGTCAAAGAACTTCATAGTATACTATGGCATAAAACGTCAAAAAAACATCATAGTATATTAAGGCATAAAAGGTCATAAAAACCTCATAGTATGGTCAGGCATGAGACGAAATGATATAATTAGGAATAAAAATGGAAAAAAAGGTCAAAGTAAACTATGGCAGAAAAATGCCAAAAAACGTCATAGTATACTATGGCATAAAACGTCAAAAAAACATCATAGTATATTAAGACATAAAAGGTCATAAAAACCTCATAGTATGATCAGGCATGAGACGAAATGACATAATTAGGNGGTAATAAAAACCTCATATTATGGTCAGGCATGAGAGGAAATGATATAATTAGGCATAAAAATTAAAAAAAAACGTCAAAGTAAACTATGGCAGAAAAATGCAAAAAAAAAAGGTCAAAGTATACTATGGCATAAAACGTCAAAAAAACATCATCGTATATTAAGGCATAAAAGGTCATGAAAACCTCATAGTATGGTCAGGCATGAGACGAAATCATATAATTAGGCTTAAAAATGCCAAAAAACGTCAAAGTAAACTATGGCAGAAAAATGTCAAAGAACTTCATAGTATACTATGGCATAAAACGTCAAAAAAAC
>NW_019194518.1:0-146 GCF_002260705.1 Seriola dumerili
TGTTGATAATGTAATAATATTATGTTACTGTGTTTTATTCTTTGTTATCTCAGTTGAACAAATAGAGAGATGATCAGCAACTCAGAAACCATAGTTGGTTAAGTCCCGCCTCTGGTTGCACATGACAGGTGGATCACAAAGTATCT
>NW_019194519.1:0-119 GCF_002260705.1 Seriola dumerili
ACTCTGAGACGGTTGAATACTCTGATGCCTGTGGGACGTCCTCCATCTCCGTCAAGCTGCAGTAGTAAGAAGCAGCTGAACACCAGTTGCTTCTTTCTAATATCCAGTGGCATTTCCCG
>NW_019194520.1:0-156 GCF_002260705.1 Seriola dumerili
TGCAGGCACCTGGTTCTCACCAAGATTGATGATTATGTGAAGAAAAAAAGACAATGTTTCTGCTTTTGCTGCATCCATTCTCAAGTTAAAGGAGTGCAAAGCTAAATCAGTAGAGTTGTCTTTTAAAGAAATGACTGGTTACAGTAAACACTGTGT
>NW_019194521.1:0-134 GCF_002260705.1 Seriola dumerili
ACAGTATGCTTTATGAGGACATCTTTGCTTCCCTGTCAGAATGGTAAAGTTTCATGAAAATCGATTTAGCATAGGCTTATTTACAAGTGGAAATAGATGATTTATCCAACAAATACCTCACAATAAATACGAAA
>NW_019194522.1:0-116 GCF_002260705.1 Seriola dumerili
AAAAAATACTTTAATGATTCCTACAGGGAAATGGTTTGGCTACATTTGCACAGCACACAGGCAGATTATATAAATAGTAATAATAATAATAATAATAATAATAATACAAAGTAAGT
>NW_019194523.1:0-109 GCF_002260705.1 Seriola dumerili
TATTGTAATACATAAAAAGTCTTAGTATAGTAAGGCATAGAAGTTCATAAAAACGACATAGCATAGTACCGCAGAAAAAGTCATAAAAACGACATAGTATAGTAAGGCA
>NW_019194524.1:0-1719 GCF_002260705.1 Seriola dumerili
CTTTGAGGAAGTTGCCCTTAAACAGTCAACCAGTGATCCATAACACAAGTTTACAATGTTCTACCAGGTTAATGATCAATATATCCACACAGCATCCATCATCTTAGGTAACACTCTGTAACCACGTCCATATGTTCCCAGCAAAGGCAAATTTACATGCTCCTTTATTTATGCTTTTATTGGTCTCATTCAATAGTGCCTCATGACCACCTGAATACAGACATCTGTGAAACATGACACGGCCGTTAGACATGTATTTGCTTGATAGGAGTTGATAACGTTGATAATGTAATGTTTCCTTAACTGTCCAAATAGCTTGCAAAGCAGGTAGAATCAGGCTCACTTTGTGGATATGTGCTTGTGAACTAAGTCAGTTAACTATGCTAGCAGCTAGCAAGATATTTTAGAAGCCACTTATGTGCTTATGTAACTCTCCAAATAGCCAGCAGGGCTTTGCAAGCTCGCATTAAAAACCAGGCAAAGTTTGGCCAGATAGATGACTTTTTGAGTAGTAGGAAGTTACTGACAAAAAATATGAGAGTCTAATCTATCAATACATTTACTACCTGTTCATGTTTACATAGGCTATAACTTTTTATTGAACTAGTCTGTGTAAATTGACATAGTTTTGTCCTGTGGGTAAAACAAGCTTAAAATATGATCAAATAACTATAATGTTATTTCTTTAGAGCTTTTCAGACTACTTTACTGCTAAATAAAAAACACTTGTTGACATCGTAATTCGCCATTTGTTTTCACTATAATGAATATTTCTCCCTTTTTTCCCCAGGGTACCACCATGCTTTTCATCTGTGCTCAAAACAGCTCAAACAATGGGACATTCTTCTTCCGCACGATGCAGAGAAACAACACAGATAATGAGCTCAGTCCAACAGAGACGGTGAGGTCTTAATTGTACAGACATATTGAGGGATAAACAAACACTGTATTTAATTTATCCTTCACGCATAAGGAAAACGAATTGTTACATGTTACATGACCTCGCCTTTACAGATAGTGAGAGAAATCCGAGGCTCGGTGGAAGGTGACGTGATTCGGTGCGAGTTCGACGTCCCCGGGGTGAACGCCACCAGCACCAGGACCAGCCATGCCATCACCTTCTCCATCCTGCTGGGGAGTGGCACTGTTAATGGAGGTAAGTGGACACACACACCAATAACATCATCACTCATTTTTAAGCTTGGCCAAGCTTTCTTCCTCAGAGAGCTGCAAGGATTTACTACCCTCTCTTTCAAATTGCTACTGATTCACATTATATTTCAGCTGTTCTTTAAGGTGAATTAAATGCTCCCCTTTAATTCAGAGTTTTAACGACTCATCCACACAGCTGTCTGTCAGTGAGGACATGCCTTAACTTCACAATGTTCTTATTCCTGGTTTTTATTCTTCAGGTGTTATCGGCGCCTTCAACAGCACCCTGAACAGCGGCCCTCTGAATATCACCAACCCGGCCAGCAACAATGTGAACACCACACCAGCACCAGCCACAACATCAGGAGCCAGTAGTGTTCTTCACCCTCATGGTAACCAACACACCGCCGTTATTTAGGCTACACTCAGAACATCAGAGGCTCTATTCAAGACGCTCCTGAGTTAACGCACATGCAGACTCTCCACATCTTGATGGACCTACATACAGTACAACAATTAATTAAAGCAGCCAATGCATCTGTGGTAAATCACTACAAAACTAAAATA
>NW_019194525.1:0-243 GCF_002260705.1 Seriola dumerili
GTCAAATGGATTCACTCGGACCTACATCACACCAAACACCCGCCACATTAAAGCATCTGTAACAGCGAGTCGTCTCTACCTCTTTGTCTGTCTTTGCCACTTTGGCCTCGGCGTCGTATCTGTCCTCATCGATCTTGTCGAGGGCCTGGTGCAGCTTCTTGCAGATTTCCTGTCGATATGAAAAGAGAAAAGTTGTGTGTGTGTGTATGTGTGTGTGTGTGCTCGTGTGTGTGTGTGTGTGTG
>NW_019194526.1:0-117 GCF_002260705.1 Seriola dumerili
TCCTGAATGTCCTTTCTTAAGGCCTGAATCTCCCTTTGTTTAATAGCTTCCTGTTCTGCCTGTAAACGCTCCAGAGCACTGTTATCCTCAGGCTCAATTTCTATTAGACCTCCCTTG
>NW_019194527.1:0-109 GCF_002260705.1 Seriola dumerili
GTATAAAAGGTCATAAAAACGTCAAAATATGGTAAGGAACCAAATGAAATTGAATTGGAAGGCATAAAAGTGTAAGAAAACGTCATAGTATAGTATGGCATAAAAATGT
>NW_019194528.1:0-206 GCF_002260705.1 Seriola dumerili
TTTAATACTGTCAGTTAAACAGTTTAATTTCCTGTGACATCAGCAACACCTGAGCAGACTGACTCCACACAGTCCACATGTGTGAATAAAAACCAGGAGACACACTCAGACCTGAACCTGTTTATTTTAGTCTGAGGTCTGAAATCGTTTCTATATTATTAATCTGTTGTTTCTGATCATTAATCAGCTGAGAGCAGAGGAGGAGG
>NW_019194529.1:0-101 GCF_002260705.1 Seriola dumerili
GGAGGCCATTAGGGAAGTGGCAGCTGGCAGCTGGCCACTCCGGATAGATTATAAAAGACCTGCCCATCCTGGCACTCAGGGGGCTCCCTCCTCCCTTGTTC
>NW_019194530.1:0-417 GCF_002260705.1 Seriola dumerili
TTGTTTTTGTTTTTTTAAATGGCAGAACCGTCTGATTCCAACTTCACCAATGTTATTATTTGCTGGTAGTCTTCTACAAATGAAAACTGACTAGTTTGGTGTTTTGGACTGTTGGACTGTTGGACCAAATAATATATTTGAAGAAGGAACTCTGATGGACACAGCTTCACAGTTTGCTTACATTTTATAGACAAAACAATTAATAGAAATAATAGCTATAGTAGAGCACATCACACCAGTCCTCAAATCACTGCATTGACTCCCTGTGTGTCAAAGGATATATTTTAAATTCCTATTACTTGTCTTTAAAGCACTAATTGGTCTCAGGCCTAAATACATGTCTGATTTACTTGTAGATTATGAAGCATCTAGACCGCTCAGGTCACCAGGTACAGGTTTATTCAGTGTTCCCAGAAC
>NW_019194531.1:0-641 GCF_002260705.1 Seriola dumerili
CAGTTGCCTTTTCACTATCCAATTAGTGTAATTATTCTTTGTGTTTGCTGTTGTGCAGTTATGGTTACAGACTCTCTCTCCACCTCACTACATTAGTATTTTGTGTAATTCATTTGCCAAACAAGGAACAAAAGACACAGTAAACAAAGGTAAAGATGAAGTTGCTTGATAGCATTATTGGGTTTTTTTTCAAATTTTCTGTAGATATTGTGATTATATCGTTATCATAAATTCTTTTGATCATATATATTGTGCAGTGAAAATCTGATATGCTGACAGTCCTGGTGAGGACATATCAAATCAATAACTGGAATTGGCAGCAGTACAGGAGGGTGAATTGAAACTGTGTGTATGGTTTTTGCCTACATCTCTGCTGCTCAGCTTCTCATTGCCGTGGCATTTCTTCGTTGTTTGTCCAGAAATGCAGGAAGCAAACCAAACGTTCCTCCTGCTGCAGCTTCACTTTAAAAGCATTTAACTGGCAAAGTGCAAGTTGACTTGTATCATGAAGTAGGAAATGCAGTGTGTTTGTCAGTGAGCTTTGCACTTACTGCTATTGTTCATCAAAAATACATCTACAAAACAAGACAACGGCCATGTTCGGCATTTTTTGACAGCGGATCAGTTTGAAATATTGCAGG
>NW_019194532.1:0-160 GCF_002260705.1 Seriola dumerili
GCACCTTATTAGTATTATTAGTATATGCCTTATTCTTGTTAAATCCTCTTTATTGTAATTCATCATCTACAGAAACTTTGTGAAACATACATATTTTTGTATATTTTTTCATTCCTCTGAAACTGTATATATGGCATGAAAAATAGTTCAATTCCAATAA
>NW_019194533.1:0-272 GCF_002260705.1 Seriola dumerili
CATGTTCCGTCACAGTCTGATGTCTCTGGACTCGTGGTAGGTTCATTTAAGCTAAGCTCCTCCAAAATACTTTCCTTGTATGGGTAAAAGTGTGCTTTATTTGTCATACATGTGGAGATAAGCTCCCGACAACACTAACTAATATTCTGTGATGATGTTGAGTGGTTGAAATATATGGGGAGCAAGTTACTGTGTTCCCTAACTTTGTTAGCTTTGTTAGTCGTTTGTCGTGGCTTATGCTGATGTATGGTATTTCTGGAGTGTTCAAAAAA
>NW_019194534.1:0-123 GCF_002260705.1 Seriola dumerili
CAAAATAAAAGATGGAGATTGTGAGGATTTATAATATGTTGGTTAAAAAAAGACTCAGGTTTTCAGTCAGAAGCTTTTCCAGAATCCAGTAAATTAAAAACATTGTAATGAAAGGATGAGTCC
>NW_019194535.1:0-119 GCF_002260705.1 Seriola dumerili
GATTTTCCTTCCTAATTCTCTGAAGAAACATAAAAAAAAAATCTCTTTTATGTTTCATTTAGTTAAACTCATTATCAATATCAATTAAAATAGCAGACTGGGCCTGACCTTTTCATATA
>NW_019194536.1:0-106 GCF_002260705.1 Seriola dumerili
GTTTCAAAGGTTATGTAACCACTGTTCGAAGGTGGCAAGTTTATATAGATTCAATCAACTATGATCACATGATCAGACGTTAGACTGACTTCATGAACAGTTTCAT
>NW_019194537.1:0-1385 GCF_002260705.1 Seriola dumerili
GAGGACAGTGCCCTCCAGAGGTGGATCTAAGGAGCGTGTTGATGAAATCCTCAGTGAACTATGCTGCTGTTGAAAAAGATACAGACCTTTAGGTCCAAGCTTCTTTAGGACCCCGACAGCAGTGCTGCCCTTCTCCTTGTTCAGCACAGACACCACAGAGTCAGCAGGGTGGGACACGATGGCACAGAAGACACCAGCTGCACAGAGAGAAGAAGAAACATCAGAGCAGTGGAATCTGCACAACAGCTCAAAAGGAGTGAAGCATCATTACTGGAAACAGAACTGACATATTACTGCCAATTTGTAGCAACATTATGAAATATTCTTACTAATTGCTGAAACATCTCAGAAAATGCTTCATGATTTCATAATTCATTGTTACTGCTCTAGTGTTTCCCCTGCTAAAAACCTTGGAGTGACAGCCCACCTCCACAACAGGACCCCAAGGAGATTTTTTATTAAATAAAATATATGTATATTTTATATTTATGTTATTTACACAAGATCATTTCAGTGAGAATCTGTACTGCGTTTACAGTCGTGTTTCCCTCTGTTTTGCCCCTCCCCCACAGATGTAGGGGAGACAGGTTAACTCGTTGCAAAGCTTATATTTCATTTATCATAACAAGTGATTTAATAAACCAAAGACATACAGACGTCGACCCCAAATGTCTTTAAGTCAGGACAAAATATCAGCGTTTTTCAGGTGACTGTTGCCAGCAGCTCTGCTGCTGATGACAGGGCAGCTAGTCCTGAGAGCAGCAGTAGCTATCCTGCTGTTACAGCCACAAATACTTTCTCACACAAAAATGATCAGGTATAAGTGGATTTTTAAACAAGGGTAAACCCACTAATAAAAGCTTTTCAACAAAGTTCAACAAAAGAAAACTGGATTACTGTTGAACTACAGGTCCAACGTGGCAAACAGTTCAGATGTTGCGTTACTCACCGATGTAACCTGCCACGAAGGTGACGACCAGCTGCTCGGATTTGCTGCACTCGCTGCGGGGCTTGGGAACAACATACTTGTAGAGCAGCTCCACAGTGCGCTCGAAGCAGGCAAACTTCATCATGGTGTAGGGGATCTGCCTCATCCACAGAGGCACCACACCCTTATAGAAACTGGAGTTACAGTAGAAGAGAGGTGAGCTCACAACAAGGCATCTAGTTAAAGCCACATACAGTCAGACATGTACAGGAGTCCAAAAGTCTGAGATCTTATGGTTTTCTCACCAAATAAAAACATGCTTAAGATCTTATTAGGATAAACATCAACTCATTCCTTCTTCAGCCAAGTCCAACATGACATTACATGCTGTAAGTAAGTAACAGTGAAGTGTGTCCGTCCCCCAGGCTCGCAACACTGGGAGCTCCCTGTCTGTAGA
>NW_019194538.1:0-288 GCF_002260705.1 Seriola dumerili
ACAGCATGTTACATGTTTTTACACTCTGCTTCATTATTTCGGCAGTTATTGTACATAGAGATCAGTGTATCAGGAACAGATGTGTAAGGAGTCATACAGGCAGTTCTGAAACACGGCTTTTTAACTTTGACAGACCTCGAATGTGTTCTTTGTGACACCAGGCAGGCCATAGTACATGGTGCCTCCAGCCCGAGAGTTGATCACAATCTCTCCTATTTCGTCTGTCTTGCACAGCTGAGGAGACCCGTCAGGTTTCACAATGCACATCAGAGCTGAAACACACGGACA
>NW_019194539.1:0-578 GCF_002260705.1 Seriola dumerili
AAGTTTGACTTTTTCCTGCTTATAAATAGTGTCTAACCAAAACAGTTTGTTTGTATAATTATTTGCAAATTTTTTTTTTTTTATAAAATAAGCAAGTTTTTGAAAAAACAATATACTGCTTGTTTACTTTTATTCAATGTCAATTTTCTGTTTACAACACATATAGTAAATTGTTTTGCAGGTCTCACAGTTTGAACTAATATAAACTAACTAATGTCGTCACTACACTCAGAGCAGAGTATGATCACTATCATCTGAACTTTCTGTCAGATGGTTGAGCACCCACTCATCCCCCACACCTTTCTGACAACATTTCTCTTTAAATCTTACTTGCAGGTTTTATTCAAGGAACCATTAGAAAACAAGATTTGGTTTTACGTTTTCAATAAAAAATAACAGGAAGACACGGACACAGAGAAGTCATGGATCTACATAGTTATAGCAAGAATGACACAACAATGAATTCTATACAGATTTTAGCATTTGTATATGTACATATATATAAATATATACATACATGTATATACATATAAATACACATATATAATCACATTATATGAAATTGTTAATTTTCTAGA
>NW_019194540.1:0-141 GCF_002260705.1 Seriola dumerili
CTACAGGCTCCAACAGTGTTTCTCTCACTTTTTCAGACCGACTTTATTGGAGAGGAGAGAGACAGGAAACACGTCCGATTGTTGGGGAATCGAACCAGAAAGTTGTTACTTATAACACATACATATATCATGTGTGACCTA
>NW_019194541.1:0-136 GCF_002260705.1 Seriola dumerili
TTATTGGATGAGTTTATAGGCAGCTTGTACTCACATCATCATCATTAGTTTTTCATACACAAATTCTTTCAGGCTGCATGGTGTGACTCTTATTAACACAATATTTCCACAACACTGCAGAATTTCAGTGTCCACA
>NW_019194542.1:0-112 GCF_002260705.1 Seriola dumerili
TGGAGTGATGATAGGGGTTCTTGGTTCTTCGGTGGGGGGGTGGGAGTAGTGGTCTTGTGTTATTGCCGGAGGGGGTGTGGAGCTGTAGCTGGGTGGTGGTGGAAAGTCTTCT
>NW_019194543.1:0-101 GCF_002260705.1 Seriola dumerili
GGATCTGTAAATAGAATTGGTTATTGAAAAGAAAATCATTATTGGTCAAGCAGAGTTCTATTAGTTGCAGGAGTTCTGAGTCAGGGCGTGATGGGTCCGGG
>NW_019194544.1:0-110 GCF_002260705.1 Seriola dumerili
GACAGCAGAAGAGTAGAGAACAGATTTTACAGTTTGACAACAAGTTTAGCAACAACGTGATTGGCTGGTCGACTGTGGCGAAATCTGATTGGTTACTGAAAACACCTTAA
>NW_019194545.1:0-125 GCF_002260705.1 Seriola dumerili
GTCAGTTGCCAAGCTTTCTCCAACTACAACACATATATAGATATGGTAAACAAATGTACCATTGAGTATGAATGTATACACAAAGATACAAATACATTTGTCGGCAAGAGTTTGTGGATAAAATC
>NW_019194546.1:0-160 GCF_002260705.1 Seriola dumerili
CTGGGCAGAGCTATAGGGGAGACAGGACAGGGAAAGAACAGAAAACACTGGAATGGCATGCTGCCGTAACACTATGCTCCTCAACATAAAAACACTGCAGTGTAGGAATTGAATGACATCAGAGACTTAAGGCTATTGGTAAATAAACATTTCGGCTTAA
>NW_019194547.1:0-126 GCF_002260705.1 Seriola dumerili
GGCTGTAAACATGCTTCTCTCAAAGTTTCAGAGAGGTCCTCAGAGAAGTGCAAAACTGAGAAAAAGTACACTTTGTACACACACACTGGCCCTCATTTATCAAACGAACGTACGGCAGAAAACCGT
>NW_019194548.1:0-179 GCF_002260705.1 Seriola dumerili
AACACGCAACTGGACAAGGTCCTTCCAAGCAAACTAATGTGCGCTCTTGTACACAATTAGAAAAGAGCCGTGCCCACCCAGCAGCCATGAGTAAGTGACTGAGCAAAGCGGATCTCTGATAGCCCAGTGGCAGTCGGCCACACTGCATATGCTCACAAAATAGTTAATGGCTGGGAGAG